>NC_092175.1:46561160-46566160 GCF_045791955.1 Oncorhynchus clarkii lewisi | reverse complement strand
GAGAGGAGGAAGAGATTAGAGGAGGAGAGGAGGATGAGGAGAGTAGGATGAGAAGAGGATGAGGAGAGGAGGATGAGGAGAGGAGGCAAGGATGAGGAGGAGGAGGAAAGGATGAGGAGAGGAGGATAAGGAGAGGAGGCGAGGATGATGAGGATAGGATGAGGAGAGGATGAGGAGAATATGAGGATGAGGAGAGGGGAGGATGAGGATAGGAGGAGAGGAGGAGAGGAGAGGATGTGGAGAGGAGGACGAGAGGAGAAGATGAAGAGAGGATGAGGAGAGGATGAGGAGAGGATGAGGAGAAGATGAGGAGGAGGAGGAGGAGGAAGAGGAGGAGAGGATGAGGAGGGGGGAGGATGAGGATAGGAGGAGAGGAGGAGGAGAGGAAGAGGATGAGGAGAAGATTAGGATGAGGAGAGGAGGAGAAGAGGAAGAGGATGAGGAGAAGATGAGGAGAGGGGAGCAGAGAAGAGATACAGATAGATTTGAGTCCCCCCTGCCCAGGATACAACAGGTGTAAAACAATACAGTGACATTCTTACCTTGAGACCTCTTTCCCCCCAATGTACAAATAAAAAACACCACAGAACTATGATGAGAGTTAAAGTATATACAGGTCAGTACCTTATTCAATGTCCAGGGTACTGGAGTGGCTGCACAGTGGCAAGAAAAAGTATGTGAATCCTGTGGAATTACCTGGATTTACCTGGATGAATTACCTGGATTTACCTGGATGAATTACCTGGATTTCTGCATCAATTGGTCATCAAATGTGATCTGATCTTCATCTATGTCACAACAACAGACAAACACAGTCTGCTTAAACTAATAACACAGAAATGACTGTATTTTTCATAATACATCATTTAAACATTCAGAGTGTAGTTTGGAAAAAGTATGTGAACCCCTAGGCTAATGACTTCTCCAAAAGCTAATTGGTGTCAGGAATCAGCTGACCTGGAGTCCAATCAATGAGACGAGATTGGAGATGTTGGTTAGAGCTGCCTTGCCCTATAAAAAACACTCACAAAATGTGAGTTTGCTATTCACAAGAAGCATGTGAACCTTCGAACAAATAAGATCTCATAAGACCTAAGATTAAGAGTTGTTGACTTGCATAAAGCTGGAAAGGGTTACAAACTATCTCTAAAAGCCTCGATGTTCATCAGTCCATGGTAAGAGAAATTGTCTATAAATGGAGAAAGTTCAGCACTGCTACTACTCTCCCTAGGAGTGGCCGACCTGCAAAGATGACTGCAAGAGCACAGTGCAGAATGCTCAATGAGGTTAAGAAGAATCCTAGAGTGTCAGCTAAAGACCTACAGGAGTCTTTGGAACATGCTAACATCATTGAAAGATGATGAAGATGGCAGCATCGCGACTAGATCTTAGAATGAGGCTCCTTAAAGCTAGGACGCTAGCGTGACAACTTCCGGTGAAACTGGAGGGCGCGCAATTCAAATAAATAATCATAAACATTATGGTACATATAAGTGTCTTATATCGGCTGAAAGCTTACATTCTTGTTAATCTAACTGCACTGTCTGATTTACAGTAGCTATTAGGGCGAAAAACATGCCATGCGATTGTTTGAAGATGGCGCCCCACAAATATTTTTCCACCGGCACAGGTTTCATACATTCACTTATAAGTAGAAAAGTAGAGGTCGACCAATTAATCGGAATGGCCGAAGGTTGTGCAATGTAACAGGAATATTTAGACTTATGGCCGCCACCCGTTAAGATAAAATACGGAACGGTTCCGTATTTCACTGAAATAATAAACGTTTTGTTTTCGAGATGATAGTTTCTGGATTCTACCATATTAATGACCTAAGGCTCGTATTTCTGTGTGTTTTTATGTTAAAATTAAGTCTATGATTTCATAGAGCAGTCTGACTGAGCGACGGTAGGCACCAGCAGGCTCGTAAGCATTCTTTCAAACAGCACTTTTGTGCGTTTTGCCAGCAGTTGTTTATGACTTCAAGCCTATCAACTCCCGAGATTAGGCTGGTGTAACCGATGTGAAATGGCTAGCTAGTTAGCGGTGTGCGCGCTAATAGCGTTTCAAACGTCACTCATTCTGAGACTTGGAGTAGTTGTTCCCCTTGCTCTGCATGGGCAACGCTGCTTCGAGGGTGGCTGTTCCTGGTTCGAGCCCAGGTAGCGGCGAGGAGGGGGATGGAAGCTATACAGTTACACTGGCAATACTAAAGTGAGAATGGTACTATGAATGGTAATGGTATGAATGGTATGGTGGTATGGTAAGAACATCCAATAGTCAAAGGTATATGGAATACAAATGGTATAGAGAGAAATAGTCCTATAATAACTACAACCTAAAACGTCTTACCTGGGAATATTGAAGACTCATGTTAAAAGGAACCACCAGCTTTCATATGTTCTCATGTTCTGAGCAAGGAACTGAAACGTTAACTTTCTTACATGGCACATATTGCACTTTTACTTTCTTCTCCAACTCTTTGTTTTTTTTTGCATTATTTAAACCAAATTGACCATGTTTCATTATTTATTTGAGGTTAAATTGATTTTATTGATGGATTATATTAAGTTAAAATAAATGTTCATTCAGTATTGTTGTAATTGTCATTATTACAAATAAATGTTAAAAAAATCGTCCGATTAGTCAGCTTTTTTTGGTCTTTTTTTTCAGTATCGGTGTTGAAAAATCTGTTGACCTCTAGTATAAAGATGAAATATTCACTTACTTCCTCTGAAAATCTTCCTCTGATTTGTCATCCAAAGGGTCCCAACTATAACACGCAGTGTCATTTTGTTAGATAAAATCCTTCTTTATATCCCAAAAAGTCTGTTCAGTTGGCGCCATCGATTTGAGTAATCCACTCGTTCAACATGAAGAGAAAGGAATCCAAAAAGCTACCGCTAAACTTTGTTAAAACAAGTCAAAATACGTTTCTATTAACTCCTCAGACACCCTAAAATGTAATCAAACTATAATATTTATTACGGAAAGAAGTATGTTCAATAGGAAATCAATTTTAGTAGGTGCGTAATTTCTTCATGGCACACGCAAACACGGATTTCCAAGACTGTGTCCTTCTACTAAAACTGTTATCTGTTATTCGTTTTTGAAGTTACAAGTCTGAAACCTTGAACATAGACTGCTGACACCCTGTGGAAACCATAGGAATTGCATCCAGGGAGCTAATTATTAATATGACCTTTCTGTTGCATTTCTAAGAGGATGGTCTCTCAACAAAAAACAAATCCAGTGTGTTTTAATTTGGATTTTCTCCTACCATATCTATGGTGTTATATTCTCCTACATTATTTTAAAATTTGTACGAACTCCAAAGTGTTTCCTTTCCAATGGTACCAATTATATACATATCCTGGCTTCAGGGCCTGAGCAACAGGCAGTTTACTTTGGTCACGTCATTCAGGCGGAAATTGAGAAAAAAGGGGCTTAGGGCTTCCTCTGATACCGCCTGGTATAGAGATCCTGGATGGAAGGATGCTTGGCCCCAGTGATGTACTGGGCAGTACGCACTACCCTCTGTACTGCCTTGCAGTCGGAGGCCGAGCAGTTGCCATACCAGGCAGTGATGCAACCAGGCAGGATGCTCTCGATGGTGCAGTTGTAGAACCTTTTGAGGATCTGAGGACCCATGCCAAATCTTTCCAGTCTCCTGAGGGGGAATAGATTTTGTTGTGCCCTCTTTACGACTGTCTTGGTGTGTTTGGACCATGTTAGTTTGTTGGTGATGTGGACACAAAGGAACTTGAAACTCTCAACTTGCTCCACTACAGCCCCGTCGATGAGAATGGGGGCGTCCACTTTTTCCTGTAGTCCACAATCATCTCCTTTGTCTTGATCACGTTGAAGGAGAGATTGTTGTCCTGGAACCACACAGCCAGGTCTCTGACCTCCTCCCTATCTGTCCGCCAATTGAAGCCCAACAGAAGTTTGGTGACGCAACAGGACAACGGCCCAAAACACAGAAGTAAATCAACAACAGAATGGCTTCAACAGAAGAAAATACGCCTTCTGGAGTGGCCCAGTCAGAGTCCTGACCTCAACCCGATTGAGATGCTGTGGCATGACCTTGAGAGTGGTTCACACCAGACATCCCAAGAATATTGCTGAACTGAAACAGTTTTTTAAAGAGGAATGGTCCAAAATTCCTCCTGACCGTTGTGCAGGTCTGATCCACAACTACAGAAAACTTTTGGTTGAATTTATTGCTGTCAAAGGAGGGGTCAACCAATTAGTGAAGGTGTTCACATCCTTTTCCCACAATGCACTGTGAATGTTTACATTGTGTGTTCACTAAAAGACATGCAAACTGTATAATTGTGTGTGTGTTATTAGATTGAGCAGACTGTGTTTGTTTATTGTTGTGTCTTAGATGAAGATTAATTCAAATTTTATGACCAATTTATACAGAAATCCAGGCAATTCCAAAGGGTTCACATACTGGTGTTGTCCTGAGGTGGAATGTTTACAGTATTCACGATAACAGCTGAAAACTCTCCTGGGAGGCAGAATGGTCGGCAATGGACCGTCAGCTATTTCAAGACGGGCGAACAATGGATCAAGGCTTCTACTGCACTAGAGTCTGCATCTGTTACTGATAATCCATTTCACTAGACCAGCTGGGCAGGCAGGTTGTCAAACATGTCCCCTTTACAGGCTGCCAGGACAGACGAGACGGGAGGGGACATTCTGTCACAGTATTCAGCCTGCTAGTTCAGGGACATTCAGGACATGGGGAGACGGGAGGGGACATTCTGTCACAGTATTCAGCCTGCTAGTCAGGGACATTCAGGACATGGGGGGAGACGGGAGGGGACATTCTGTCACAGTATTCAGCCTGCTAGTCAGGGACATTCAGGACATGGGGAGACGGGAGGGGATATTCTGTCACAGTATTCAGCCTACTAGTCAGGGACATTCAGGACATGGAGAGATGAGAGGAGAGGGGACATTCTGTCACAGTATTCAGCCTGCTAGTCAGG
>NC_092175.1:46551160-46558660 GCF_045791955.1 Oncorhynchus clarkii lewisi | reverse complement strand
AGACTGCTGAACAAGACAGCTGAACAAGACAGCTGAATAAGACTGCTGAACAAGACAGCTGAACAAGACTGCTGAACAAGACTGCTGAACAAGACTGCTAAACAAGACTGCTGAACAAGACAGCTGAACAAGACAGCTGAACAAGACAGCTGAACAAGACTGACAAACAAGGCTGACTGCTAGACAAGACTGCTAAACAAGGCTGCTAAACAAGGCTGCTAAACAAGACTGACTGCTAAACAAGACTGACTACTAAACAAGACTGACTACTAAACAAGGCTGACTGGTAAACAAGGCTGACTGCTAAACAAGGCTGCTAAACAAGGCTGACTGCTAAACAAGACTGACTACTAAACAAGACTGACTACTAAACAAGACTGCTAAACAAGGCTGACTGCTAAACAAGGCTGCTAAACAAGACTGCTAAACAAGACTGACTGCTAAACAAGACTGCTAAACAAGACTGCTAAACAAGACTGCTAAAAAAGGCTGACTGCTAAACAAGACTGCTAAACAAGACTGCTAAACAAGGCTGACTGCTAAACAAGGCTGCTAAACAAGACTGCTAAACAAGACTGACTGCTAAACAAGACTGCTAAACAAGACTGCTAAACAAGACTGCTAAAAAAGGCTGACTGCTAAACAAGACTGCTAAAAAAGGCTGACTGCTAAACAAGACTGCTAAACAAGGCTGACTGCTAAACAAGGCTGCTAAACAAGACTGCTAAACAATACCTGTTTTTGTATATATCTATTTATTCAAAATAAATATCTTATTTTGAGAATAAACTGTTCTTCACTTTTAGTAAAAACCTTTTTATGTGAAGGGCATCGGCCAGCCTTTTCACATGGGGGGAGGGAGGATAGGAAGACATGGGGGAGAAATGGGGGATCCTGGGTAGGAAGAGGAAAGGACTTGTGGGAGAGATGGGGGAGGAGGGGTGAAATGGGGGATCCTGGGTAGGAAGAGGAAAGGACTTGTGGGAGAGATGGGGGAGGAGGGGTGAAATGGGGGAGGAGGGGTGAAATGGGGGATCCTGGGTAGGAAGAGGAAAGGACTTGTAGGAGAGATGGGGGAGGAGGGGTGAAATGGGGGAGGAGGGGTGAAATGGGGGATCCTGGGTAGGAAGAGGAAAGGACTTGTGGGAGAGATGGGGGAGGAGGGGTGAAATGGGGGAGGAGGGGTGAAATGGGGGATCCTGGGTAGGAAGAGGAAAGGACTTGTGGGAGAGATGGGGGAGGAGGGGTGAAATGGGGGAGGAGGGGTGAAATGGGGGATCCTGGGTAGGAAGAGGAAAGGACTTGTGGGAGAGATGGGGGAGGAGGGGTGAAATGGGGGAGGAGGTGTGAAATGGGGGATCCTGGGTAGGAAGAGGAAAGGACTTGTAGGAGAGATGGGGGAGGAGGGGTGAAATGGGGGAGGAGGGGTGAAATGGGGGATCCTGGGTAGGAAGAGGAAAGGACTTGTGGGAGAGATGGGGGAGGAGGGGTGAAATGGGGGAGGAGGGGTGAAATGGGGGATCCTGGGTAGGAAGAGGAAAGGACTTGTGGGAGAGATGGGGGAGGAGGGGTGAAATGGGGGAGGAGGGGTGAAATGGGGGATCCTGGGTAGGAAGAGGAAAGGACTTGTGGGAGAGATGGGGGAGGAGGGGTGAAATGGGGGAGGAGGTGTGAAATGGGGGATCCTGGGTAGGAAGAGGAAAGGACTTGTAGGAGAGATGGGGGAGGAGGGGTGAAATGGGGGAGGAGGGGTGAAATGGGGGATCCTGGGTAGGAAGAGGAAAGGACTTGTAGGAGAGATGGGGGAGGAGGGGTGAAATGGGGGAGGAGGGGTGAAATGGGGGATCCTGGGTAGGAAGAGGAAAGGACTTGTGGGAGAGATTGGGGAGGAGGGGTGAAATGGGGGAGGAGAGGTGAAATGGGGGATCCTGGGTAGGAAGAGGAAAGGACTTGTGGGAGAGATGGGGGAGGAGAGCGAGAAAGAAAGGGAGGTGTTTTTAGGGTTTGTTCTAGCAGGCAAGACTTGATTACCCACCATGCATCATGTTGGACTCCTGGAAGTCTGGGTCATCAGGGTCGACGGAGGCGGGGTCAGAACAGAAGGTCTGGATGTTGTGTTCGTGGTACCAGCTCATAGACTCATCCACCACGTTGAACATCAGAACAACGTCTCTGTCTACATCTACACGACCCTCGTCTGTCAGGATACCTGGTTAACACAGCACCAGATTTACATCTACACGACCCTCCCAACAACCTCTCTGTCTACATCTACACGACCCTCCCAACAACCTCTCTGTCTACATCTACACGACCCTCCCAACAACCTCTCTGTCTACATCTACACGACCCTCCCAACAACCTCTCTGTCTACATCTACACGACCCTCCCAACAACCTCTCTGTCTACATCTACACGACCCTCCCAACAACCTCTCTGTCTACATCTACACGACCTTCCCAACAACCTCTCTGTCTACATCTACACGACCCTCCCAACAACCTCTCTGTCTACATCTACACGACCCTCCCAACAACCTCTCTGTCTACATCTACACGACCCTCCCAACAACCTCTCTGTCTACATCTACACGACCCTCCCAACAACCTCTCTGTCTACATCTACACGACCCTCCCAACAACCTCTCTGTCTACATCTACACGACCCTCCCAACAACCTCTCTGTCTACATCTACACGACCCTCCCAACAACCTCTCTGTCTACATCTACACAACCTTCCCAACAACCTCTCTGTCTACATCTACACGACCCTCCCAACAACCTCTCTGTCTACATCTACACGACCCTCCCAACAACCTCTCTGTCTACATCTACACGACCCTCCCAACAACCTCTCAGTCTACATCTACACGACCCTCCCAACAACCTCTCTGTCTACATCTACACGACCCTCCCAACAACCTCTCTGTCTACATCTACACGACCCTCCCAACAACCTCTCTGTCTACATCTACACGACCCTCCCAACAACCTCTCTGTCTACATCTACACGACCCTCCCAACAACCTCTCTGTCTACATCTACACGACCCTCCCAACAACCTCTCTGTCTACATCTACACGACCCTCCCAACAACCTCTCTGTCTACATCTACACGACCCTCCCAACAACCTCTCTGTCTACATCTACACGACCCTCCCAACAACCTCTCTGTCTACATCTACACGACCCTCCCAACAACCTCTCTGTCTACATCTACACGACCCTCCCAACAACCTCTCTGTCTACATCTACACGACCCTCCCAACAACCTCTCTGTCTACATCTACACGACCCTCCCAACAACCTCTCTGTCTACATCTACACGACCCTCCCAACAACCTCTCTGTCTACATCTACACGACCTTCCCAACAACCTCTCTGTCTACATCTACACGACCCTCCCAACAACCTCTCTGTCTACATCTACACGACCCTCCCAACAACCTCTCTGTCTACATCTACACGACCCTCCCAACAACCTCTCAGTCTACATCTACACGACCCTCCCAACAACCTCTCTGTCTACATCTACACGACCCTCCCAACAACCTCTCTGTCTACATCTACACGACCCTCCCAACAACCTCTCTGTCTACATCTACACGACCCTCCCAACAACCTCTCTGTCTACATCTACACGACCCTCCCAACAACCTCTCTGTCTACATCTACACGACCCTCCCAACAACCTCTCTGTCTACATCTACACGACCCTCCCAACAACCTCTCTGTCTACATCTACACGACCCTCCCAACAACCTCTCTGTCTACATCTACACGACCCTCCCAACAACCTCTCTGTCTACATCTACACGACCCTCCCAACAACCTCTCTGTCTACATCTACACGACCCTCCCAACAACCTCTCTGTCTACATCTACACGACCTTCCCAACAACCTCTCTGTCTACATCTACACGACCCTCCCAACAACCTCTCTGTCTACATCTACACGACCCTCCCAACAACCTCTCTGTCTACATCTACACGACCCTCCCAACAACCTCTCAGTCTACATCTACACGACCCTCCCAACAACCTCTCTGTCTACATCTACACGACCCTCCCAACAACCTCTCTGTCTACATCTACACGACCCTCCCAACAACCTCTCTGTCTACATCTGCACGACCCTCCCAACAACCTCTCTGTCTACATCTACACGACCCTCCCAACAACCTCTCTGTCTACATCTACACGACCCTCCCAACAACCTCTCTGTCTACATCTACACGACCCTCCCAACAACCTCTCTGTCTACATCTACACGACCCTCCCAACAACCTCTCTGTCTACATCTACACGACCCTCTCCTGTCAGGATACCTGGTTAACACAGCACCAGATTTACATCTATACATTTATACATCAGAACAACGTCTTCATGTCAATACAGATTAAGGTATGATGGGCAACACTTTACATTAATGTGTATTAATTTACGTAGGCTTTATAAAGGGTTCATAGGTAGTTCACAGGTTAACACACACACACACACACACACACACACACACACACACACACACCATCCCACAGACCCTTTTCTCAGGTGAGTATTGGGGGTTATAATGAGTGTTGAAGGTAGGGGAACACACAGACCCTTCTCTCAGGTGAGTATTGGGGGTTATAATGAGTGTTGAAGGTAGGGGAACACACAGACCTTTCTCTCAGGTGAGTATTGGGGGTTATAATGAGTGTTGAAGGTAGGGGAACACACAGACCCTTCTCTCAGGTGAGTATTGGGGGTTATAATGAGTGTTGAAGGTAGGGGAACACACAGACCCTTCTCTCAGGTGAGTATTGGGGGTTATAATGAGTGTTGAAGGTAGGGGAACACACAGACCCTTCTCTCAGGTGAGTATTGGGGGTTATAATGAGTGTTGAAGGTAGGGGAACACACAGACCCTTTTCTCAGGTGAGTATTGGGGGTTATAATGAGTGTTGAAGGTAGGGGAACACACAGACCCTTCTCTCAGGTGAGTGTTGGGGGTTATAATGAGTGTTGAAGGTAGGGGAACACACAGACCCTTCTCTCAGGTGAGTATTGGGGGTTATAATGAGTGTTGAAGGTAGGGGAACACACAGACCCTTCTCTCAGGTGAGTGTTGGGGGTTATAATGAGTGTTGAAGGTAGGGGAACACACAGACCCTTCTCTCAGGTGAGTATTGGGGGTTATAATGAGTGTTGAAGGTAGGGGAAAACACAGACCTTTCTTGCAGGTGAGCAGAGCTCCTATGAGTCCAGAAGTGATATCTCTAGGAGCCTCTACATGTGAGTGGTATACCCAGGTCAGACAGGCTGCGTCTCCCTCTGTAGGGGAGAACTCAGGACGCACCTCCCAGCGGTAGGTATAGCTGGCCCCGGGGCCAACACTGTCATCCTGCTTCAGTCTGTCTGATGTACCGTCTGGATACAGCGCCCCTAGTGGAGAGATGGAGTATTGTATTATTATATAGCCAGAGGTAGGTATAGCTGGCTCCTGGATACAGCGCCCCTGGTGGAGAAATTGAGTATTATATTATTATATAGCCAGTGGTAGGTATAGCTGGCTCCCGGATACAGCGCCCCTAGTGGAGAGATGGAGTATTATATTATTATATAGCCAGAGGTAGGTATAGCTGGCTCCTGGATACAGCGCCCCTAGTGGAGAGATGGAGAAACACATATCTACAGTTTAGTTAGAGAACTGGTGCTAACTTTCTCTGACTATTTGTAATGTTGTAATACTTGTACACCTGACTAGTATAATAGTGTTTGTCTGAAGTATGAACAGAGCTGTTGTGTGTTTGTCTGCTAGTTTCATATAATCTTATCTCCAATTAACGGTTATGACCTGATGACATCCGTCCCTGCCTGGCTTATCTCCATTCAAACTCCAACCGCCACGTGTGTGTGTGTGTGTGTGTGTGTGTGTGTGTGTGTGTGTGTGTGCCCTATAAACACAGATGGAGAAGCAGTAACCTTTGGGTCTGTAGTCACCTGACACAGTGAAGTCACAGTCATGTTATCAATTCTTGTTCCTACATACTGTACTGGAAATAACCACACACACAGAGAGAGAGAGAGAGAGAGAGAGAGAGAGAGAGAGAGAGAGAGAGAGAGAGAGAGGGAGACCCAACCAAATCATAAAAAAACTCAAACTTGACACATTGGAAAGAATTAGCAAAACAACAGAGTAAACTAGAATGTTATTTGGCCCTAAACAGAAAGTACACAGTTTCAGAATACCTGACCACTGTGACCCAAATTGAAGGAAATTTTGACTATTCATAATATGACATTTGTAATGTCTTTATTATTTTGGAACTTCTGTGAGTGTCATGTTTACTGTTCAGTTTTATTCTTTATTTAACTTTTTTATATTATCTACTTCACTTGCTTTGGCAATTTTAACATATGTTTCCCATGACAATAAAGCCGATTGAATTGAATTGAAACAGAGAGACAGAGAGAGAGAGAAAAACAGAGAGTGGCAGAATACCTGACCACTGTAACTGACCCAAACTTAAGGAAAGCTTTGACTATGTACAGACTCATTAAGCATAGCCTTGCTATTGAGAAAGGTCGCTGTAGTCAGACCTGTGCACTCTGCCCACAAAATGAGGTGGAAACTGAGCTGCACTTCCTAACCTCCTGTCCAATGTATGAAAATAGAGACACATATTTCCCTCAGATTAAACACAGACCCACAAAGAATTCGAAAACAAACCCAATTTGGATAAACTCCCATATCTACTGGGTGAAATTCCACAGTGTGCCATCACAGCAGCAAGATTTGTGACCTGTTGCCACAAGAAAAGGCCAACCAGTGAAGAACAAACACCATTTCAAATACAACCCATATTTATGTTTATTTATTTTCCCTTTTGTACTTTGACTATTTGCACATCATTACAACACTGTATATAGACATAATACGTGAGTAAGACATTTAAACGTGTTAACCCTCGCAGGGCTGCTGGCCCCTGTGTCCTCGGAGCATGCGCAGACCAGCTGGCTGGTGTGTTTACGGACATATTCAATCAAACCTTATCCCAGTCTGCTGTTCACACATGCTTCAAGAGGGCCACCATTGTCCCTGTTCCCAAGAAAGCGAAGGTAACTGAGCTAAATGACTACCGCCCCGTAGCACTCACTTCCGTCATCATGAAGTGCTTTGAGAGACTAGTCAAGGATCATATCACCTCCACCCTACCTGACACCCTAGACCCACTCCAATTTGCTTACCGCCTCAATAGGTCCACAGATGATGTAATCACCACCACACTGCCCTGACCCATCTGGACAAGAGGAATACCTACGTAAGAATGCTGTTCATTGACTACAGCTCGGCATTCAACACCATAGTACCCTCCAAACTCGTCATTAAGCTCGAGACCCTGGGTCTCGACCCCGCCATGTGCAACTGGGTCCTGGACTTTCTGACGGGACGCCCCAGGTTGTGAGGGTAGGTAACAACATCTCAACCCCGCTGATTCTCAAAGCTGGGGACCCTCA
>NC_092175.1:46503660-46546160 GCF_045791955.1 Oncorhynchus clarkii lewisi | reverse complement strand
ACACGTCAGGGACTGTAACATACTCTGTTTGACGGAATCATGCCTCTCTCCAGATATACTTTCACCATCCATTCAGTCAGCGGGAGTTCTCCGTCCATCGTGCTGACACCACTACTCTCCAGATCTGACCCATCACACCACTACTCTCCAGATCTGACCCATCATACCACTACTCTCCAGATCTGACCCATCACACCACTACTCTCCATATCTGACCCATCACACCACTAATCTCCATATCTGACCCATCACACCACTACTCTCCAGATCTGACCCATCACACCACTACTCTCCATATCTGACCCATCACACCACTACTCTCCAGATCTGACCCATCACACCACTACTCTCCATATCTGACCCATCACACCACTACTCTCCAGATCTGACCCATCACACCACTACTCTCCAGATCTGACCCATCACACCACTACTCTCCAGATCTGACCCATCACACCACTACTCTCCATATCTGACCCATCACACCACTACTCTCCAGATCTGACCCATCACACCACTACTCTCCAGATCTGACCCATCACACCACTACTCTCCAGATCTGACCCATCACACCACTACTCTCCAGATCTGACCCATCACACCACTACTCTCCAGATCTGACCCATCACTACCACTACTCTCCAGATCTGACCCATCACACCACTACTCTCCAGATCTGACCCATCACACCACTACTCTCCAGATCTGACCCATCACACCACTACTCTCCAGATCTGACCCATCACACCACTACTCTCCAGATCTGACCCATCACACCACTACTCTCCAGATCTGACCCATCACACCACTAGGCTCCAGATCTGACCCATCACACCACTACTCTCCAGATCTGACCCATCACACCACTACTCTCCAGATCTGACCCATCACACCACTACTCTCCAGATCTGACCCATCACACCACTACTCTCCAGATCTGACCCATCACACCACTACTCTCCAGATCTGACCCATCACACCACTACTCTCCAGATCTGACCCATCACACCACTACTCTCCAGATCTGACCCATCACACCACTACTCTCCAGATCTGACCCATCACACCACTACTCTCCAGATCTGACCCATCACACCACTACTCTCCAGATCTGACCCATCACACCACTACTCTCCAGATCTGACCCATCACACCACTACTCTCCAGATCTGACCCATCACACCACTACTCTCCAGATCTGACCCATCACACCCAGATCTGACCCATCACACCACTACTCTCCAGATCTGACCCATCACACCACTACTCTCCAGATCTGACCCATCACACCACTACTCTCCAGATCTGACCCATCACACCACTACTCTCCAGATCTGACCCATCACACCAGATCTGACCCATCACACCACTACTCTCCAGATCTGACCCATCACACCACTACTCTCCAGATCTGACCCATCACACCACTACTCTCCAGATCTGACCCATCACAACAGATCTGACCCATCACACCACTACTCTCCAGATCTGACCCATCACACCACTACTCTCCAGATCTGACCCATCACACCACTACTCTCCAGATCTCCAGATCTGACCCATCACACCACCCAGATCTGACCCATCACACCACTACTCTCCAGATCTGACCCATCACACCACTACTCTCCAGATCTGACCCATCACACCACTACTCTCCAGATCTGACCCATCACACCACTACTCTCCAGATCTGACCCATCACACCACTACTCTCCAGATCTGACCCATCACACCACTACTCTCCAGATCTGACCCATCACACCACTACTCTCCAGATCTGACCCATCACACCACTACTCTCCAGATCTGACCCATCACACCACTACTCTCCAGATCTGACCCATCACACCACTACTCTCCAGATCTGACCCATCACACCACTACTCTCCAGATCTGACCCATCACACCACTACTCTCCAGATCTGACCCATCACACCACTACTCTCCAGATCTGACCCATCACACCACTACTCTCCAGATCTGACCCATCACACCACTACTCTCCAGATCTGACCCATCACACCACTACTCTCCAGATCTGACCCATCACACCACTACTCTCCAGATCTGACCCATCACACCACTACTCTCCAGATCTGACCCATCACACCACTACTCTCCAGATCTGACCCATCACACCACTACTCTCCAGATCTGACCCATCACACCACTAGGCTCCAGATCTGACCCATCACACCACTACTCTCCAGATCTGACCCATCACACCACTACTCTCCAGATCTGACCCATCACACCACTACTCTCCAGATCTGACCCATCACACCACTACTCTCCAGATCTGACCCATCACACCACTACTCTCCAGATCTGACCCATCACACCACTACTCTCCAGATCTGACCCATCACACCACTACTCTCCAGATCTGACCCATCACACCACTACTCTCCAGATCTGACCCATCACACCAGATCTGACCCATCACACCACTACTCTCCAGATCTGACCCATCACACCACTACTCTCCAGGTCTGACCCATCACACCACTATCAGATCTGACCCGTCACCCCACTACTCTCCAGATCTGACCCATCACCCCACTACTCTCCAGATCTGACCCATCACCCCACTACTCTCCAGATCTGACCCATCACACCACTACTCTCCAGATCTGAGCCATCACACCACTAGGCTCCAGATCTGACCCATCACACCACTACTCTCCAGATCTGACCCATCACACCACTACTCTCCAGATCTGACCCATCACACCACTCCTCAAGAGGGCCACTACGCTCCAGATCACTCGGAGGTCGTTGATGAGGATGTACCCCATCACACAATTGTATTAATCATTAATCAAATAAAACAAGGGGCCTTTCATATACTCCCAGTACTTCTATGCATGTAATGTCTGTGTTAATAGATTAATAGACATGTCTGTAAACATTACACATCCGTAATGTCTGTGTTAATAGATGAATAGACATGTCTGTAAACATTACACATCCGTAATGTCTGTGTTAATAGATGAATAGACATGTCTGTAAACATTACACATCCGTAATGTCTGTGTTAATAGATTAATAGACATGTCTGTAAACATTACACATCCGTAATGTCTGTGTTAATAGATGAATAGACATGTCTGTAAACATTACACATCTGTAATGTCTGTGTTAATAGATTAATAGACATGTCTGTAAACATTACACATCCGTAATGTCTGTGGGTGAATTATGAATTATGAGGATGTGTGAAAAATGGTGATGTAGATTTGTTTTAAATGTAAGAATATGTTGCAGATGAACTTTAATCGGTGACTATGGAAACACATAGACGTAATGAACAATGTTTTCAATATCCATCTTTATCCTCTGCAATACTTTTTACAGTACACTCTTAGGAAACAAAAAGGTGCTATCGAGAACCTAAAAGGGTTATTCAGCTAGCTTTCCCCATAGGAGAACCCTTAGAAGAACCCTGTGGCGTTCCAAGTAGAAACCTTTTTGGGGTTCTGTGTAGCACCCTTTCCACAGAGGATTCTACATGGAAACCAAAAGGCTTCTAGGTGGAATCAAAAACTTTTCTCTCTGGATCCAAAATGGGCTCTTCTATGCTCCTACTTGCACATCCTCATCTGCACATCTATCACTCCAGTGTAAATTGCTCAATTGTAATTATTTCACCACTATTGGCCTATTTATTGCCTTACCTCCTTACTACATTTGCACACACTGTATATAGACTTTTCTACTGTGTTATTGACTGTACGCTTGTTTATTCCATGTGTAACTCTGTGTTGTTGTTTGTGTTGCACTGCTTTGCTTTATCTTGACCAGGTCACAGTTGTAAATGAGAACTTGTTCTCAACTGGCTTACCTGGTTAAATAAAGGGGAAATAAAAAATAAAATTCTATGGGGATACCTGAAGAACCCTTTACTCTGAGAGTGTAGGTAATAATCTGTAGTCAGGTGGTCATTAGCAGGTTATGATGAGGTCTTAACTATGACCAGTAGGCTACACAATATAACACATTATATAGAGGCAGTAGTGTAAAGTACTTCAGTAAAAAAAAACACTTTAAAGTACTGCTTAAGTAGTTTTTTTCAGTATCTGTACTTTACAATTTATGTTTTTGACAATTTTTACTTTTAATTCACTACATTACTCAATAAAATGTTGTACTTTTTACTCCGTACATTTTCCCTGACGCCCAAAAGTACTTGTTACATTTTGAATGCTTGAAGGCTGTAGAGAGGTAACACCATGATACTGTTTAGAGGCTGTAGAGAGGTAACACCATCATAGTGTTTAGAGGCTGTAGAGAGGTAACACCATCATAGTGTTTAGAGGCTAGAGAAGAACATCCCTGGTCATCTCTACTGCCTCTGATCTGGAGGACTCACTAAACAGAGAACATCCCTGGTCATCCCTACTGCCTCTGAAACACCATCATAGTGTTTAGAGGATGTAGAGAGGAAACACCATCATAGTGTTTAGAGGCTGTAGAAAGGAAACACCATCATAGTGTTTAGAGGCTGTAGAGAGGAAACACCATCATAGTGTTTAGAGGCTGTAGAGAGGTAACACCATCATAGTGTTTAGAGGCTGTAGAGAGGAAACACCATCATAGTGTTTAGAGGCTGTAGAGAGGTAACACCATCATAGTGTTTAGAGGCTGTAGAGAGGAAACACCATCATAGTGTTTAGAAGCTGTAGAGAGGAAACACCATCATAGTGTTTAGAGGCTGTAGAGAGGTAAACACCATCATAGTGTTTAGAAGCTGTAGAGAGGAAACACCATCATAGTGTTTAGAGGCTGTAGAGAGGAAACACCATCATAGTGTTTAGAGGCTGTAGAGAGGAAACACCATCATAGTGTTTAGAGGCTGTAGAGAGGTAACACCATCATAGTGTTTAGAGGCTGTAGAGAGGAAACACCATCATAGTGTTTAGAGGCTGTAGAGAGGTAACACCATCATAGTGTTTAGAAGCTGTAGAGAGGAAACACCATCATAGTGTTTAGAGGCTGTAGAGGAAACACCATCATAGTGTTTAGAGGCTGTAGAGAGGTAACACCATCATAGTGTTTAGAGGCTGTAGAGAGGAAACACCATCATAGTGTTTAGAGGCTAAAGAGAGAGGAAACACCATCATAGTGTTTAGAGGCTGTAGCGGTAACACCATCATAGTGTTTAGAGGCTGTAGAGGAAACACCATCATAGTGTTTAGAGGCTGTAGAGAGGAAACACCATCATAGTGTTTAGAGGCTGTAGAGAGGAAACACCATCATAGTGTTTAGAGGCTGTAGACAGGTAACACCATCATAGTGTTTAGAGGCTGTAGAGAGGAAACACCACCATAGTGTTTAGAGGCTGTAGAGAGGAAACACCATCATAGTGTTTAGAAGCTGTAGAGAGGAAACACCATCATAGTGTTTAGAGGCTGTAGAGAGGTAACACCATCAGTGTTTAGAGGCTGTAGAGAGGAAACACCCCCATAGTGTTTCGAGGCTGTAGAGGAAACACCATCATAGTGTTTAGAGGCTGTAGAGAGGAAACACCATCATAGTGTTTAGAGGCTGTAGAGGAAACACCATCATAGTGTTTAGAGCCTGTAGAGAGGTAACACCATCATAGTGTTTAGAGGCTGTAGAGAGGAAACACCATCATAGTGTTTAGAGGCTGTAGAGAGGAAACACCATCATAGTGTTTAGAGGCTGTAGAAAGGAAACACCATCATAGTGTTTAGAGGCTGTAGAGGAAACACCATCATAGTGTTTAGAGGCTGTAGAGGAAACACCATCATAGTGTTTAGAGGCTGTAGAGAGGTAACACCATCATAGTGTTTAGAGGATGTAGAGAGGAAACACCGTCATAGTGTTTAAAGGATGTAGAGAGAGGAAACACCATCATAGTGTTTAGAGGCTGTAGAGGAAACACCATCATAGTGTTTAGAGGCTGTAGAGGAAACACCATCATAGTGTTTAGAGAGTGTAGAGAGATAACACCACCTAAAGAGAAGGAATGTTCATCTACACTAAACACAAGTCAAAACAACCATTTCCTGTTGTGCTCCCAGTTCCTGGCAAGGTGAGTAAGTGCTGTTACAACACACATGATGTTTTCAAACGTCTCAGGATGATGTGTTTCAATACTCCAGCAACGTTCATGTTGCTAATTCACGTTGGTGACAGATCAGTTGATGAGTTGTTGGTGTTACCGAGCACTTCCTTTTAACATTGTAATAAATAACATGTTTAATTGGTTTCGGGGGCACTGACATACATATATATATTAGATAAACATTACAGACATTTTGCCGAGACAAGAGGCGCCATTTCAGTTACAATCTGTATTTTAAAATATTTGCCATCATTAGCAGAAAGAACTGAGAGGCTCTTATCAATCCCTCACGCGACTAGCGGGTCGACGTCACCGCACCCCACAGCACCCGGGACCCGAAACGCAGTTCAAGGAGATGAAACTAGATGATCGCTTTTCGTATGAACACTGCAAAACATTGGTCAAACTCTGCATGTGTTATGGTGACGTGAAAATAGCAATGAACTTTCTTCACCCTGTATTCGTGTTCATGAATTTAGGATATCTTCACACCATAAGAGTAGGTAAACAAATAACACAACAAAAATGTAAACAAACAACACAGCATGTCAAAACTGAACTCACTCATCGTCCGCTATTTGTTTCCCGTTGATGAGGTTCATGCCAGTCGGAGCGTAGTCCCAGTTGATCTCTTTGATTCCCACGTAATACACCCTCTCCCGTCCCCGTGCTTCTCCCCCCGGCAGCCCAGCGAGCAGCAGCAGCAGTCCCGGGAACAGTGTCCTAAAGCCGACCATCGCTACTGCTTCTGTCCCGTTAGTTGAGCGGGGCTTTTGGTGTGGTCTAGTGGTGTGTGGGTGGTTGGGATTGCTGGATCAAGTGTTCGAGAGGGAGAGACAGAGAGGAAACGTCCACATGAGCGGAGAGCCGGGAAACACAGACACAGATATGAGACTCCGCTTGGGAAAGAGAACAGTCCCGCTATTCAGCTGAGTGTGTGTGTGACTCTGGCGCCGGAGCCCTCTCTGTCTGATAGGCTACGGGACCTTGGCGGCCAGTCTGGTCTCATAGATTAGACGTAACATAGTAATTAAATCCTGGTCTGAATTTACTATGATATGTTAGGTTTGGTACATAAAACAGAAATTTACGTTGTGTATTATTTATTTTACCACCACTAAACAGTTGAAATCCATAATCTAACCACGTCAAACATGAGGAAGTGGATGGCGGCAAATGTTTTACTTTTAAACTCGGACAAAACAGAGATGCTAGTTCTAGGTCCCAAGAAACAAAGAGATCTTCTGTTGAATCTGACAATTAATCTTGATGGTTGTACAGTCGTCTCAAATAAAACTGTGAAGGACCTCGGCGTTACTCTGGACCCTGATCTCTCTTTTGACAAACATATCAAGACTGTTTCAAGGACAGCTTTTTTCCATCTTCGTAACATTGAACAAAAAACGTAAACTAGTTTAAAAATGATGCAGAAAAAAGGGGGGGTTGACTCTCCCTTTTGCTATTTTTGACTCTCCCTCTCTCTCTCTTTCTCTACCACACCTGCTGTCTCGACCTCTGAATGCTCGGCCAACTGACATTTACTCCTGAGATGCCTGTTGCTCTACAACCACTGTGATTATTATTTGACCCTGCTGGTTGATTGTTTTGAACTGTTTTAAAGTCACCAATAATCGAGAGGTGGAAATCCCTGAGAGGTTTCCTTCCTCGCCGGCAACTAAGTTAGGAAGGACACCTGTATCTTTGTAGTGACTGGGTGTATTGATACACCATCCGAAGTGTAATGAATAACATCACCATGATCAAAGGGATGTTCAATGTCTGCTCTTTATTTTACCCATCTACCAATAGGAGCCCTTCTTTGTGAGGCATTGGAAAACCTCCCTGGTCTTTGTGGTTGAATCTGTCTTTGAAATTCACTGCTCGACTGATACAATTACAGATAATTTAATGTGTGTGTGCAGAGATGAGGTAGTCATTCAAAAATCATGTTAAACACTATTATTGCACACAGAGTCCATGCAACTTATTTTATTACTTAATAACCATTTTTTCACTCCTGAACTTATTTCGGCTTGCTATAACAAGGGGGTTGAATACTTATTGAATCAAGACATTTCAGCTTTTCATTTGTTAAAACATAGTTCCACTTTGAAAGTATGCGGTATTGTGTGTAGGCCAGTGACACAAAATCTAAATTGAATCCATTTTAAATTCAGGCTTTAACAGAACAAAATGTGGAAAAAATGTATTTCTGAAGGCACTGTAACTGCTAAACTGTTTGCTGACTGTACACTGTACTGCTGATTGTAGTGGGTTTACTAATGCATTAGTTCTATTAGATATGTTGACTAGGACGTTACTTTAATTAATATGGTGACAACGATGTAGGCTGTGTGTAGCGGTTATGATGTGAAGGCTTGGCTGGGATTTTTTGTTTTGTCTGGTCATACAAAGCAAAGAGAAAAGGAACATGTGAGAGGAAATCACGTAGATACAAGAATGAATTATACAACAAGAAAAAGTGATCATGCTGTTTGTATGTGGCTGCTATGAAAGTGAACTGTGTTTGCGTGTGATCAGGGGCGTATTCATTCCGCCGATTCTGTTGAAAATAACAAACCGTAAGCAAACGGAACACAACGGGGATAAACATACGTGCATTTTGTCCAATAGAAACTCTCGATTGCAACTGTTGGTCTAAATCACTGTCACCTTGATTTCTAAAATAAAAATGTATCTCGACCTGTGTGCACCTACGTTGTAAACTTCCATTCATACGCTAGTTTGTAGCAACATCATGATGAATATAGGGAAAATTAGAGTATCATGTAGTAACCTAAACCTATCCCTGTTAAGTTGAGCTGGGTGTCCCTGTTAAGTTGAGCTGGGTGTCCCTGTTAAGTTGAGCTCGGTGTCCCTGTTCAGTTGAGCTGGGTGAATGGAATATGAATGACAGTCATCCAATATGTGAAATAAATCATGCCTCTGTATTGAAAATAGGAGAAAACAACGCTTCTCCCTGTATAGGATTTTGGTTAAATTGTTTACATGCATGCGGCACAACCTCTGTTTTAAAACCCTTGGACACATGAAAGTGAACTGTAACCAACTTTTAGATTTGCTAACTTCTTAGTAATGACTCGGGACGTCGGTTTTGATACGAAAGCTTATTTTATTTCTACCATTCAGCAATACGTTTTAACACATTTTAGGACTCATCATTGTGGGATGGACCTCTCTGTTTGTAAGAAGAGAGCTGTGTTCCCTTTTAGTTCATTTACAAAGCAATCTGACAGAAACTCACTTCATTCATTAAGTTAAGAATCATTTTAATCAGATTGTCTGGTCAATTAAACCACAGTTTCTCTCAAATAAAATGATGATTAAAAGCATCACTTGTCCCATTCTTCTCGGTTACGATGCCAGAGTCCAGATAGGAAAAATATGAATTTGTTCTTCTTTATTGCATTTAATGTTTTCCAAAGTTTAGATCACCAGCAGAGTCAGATAGAGATTAAAAAGTAGCTTGATTTCGTTTTCTTATTGCACATCTGTTTCTCTATAGTCTGAAAGATTGCGAGTCCACTACAGAGTCAGTTTTCTTTGCTTTGTACCTAGGAGTGATTTCACGTCTGAATGAGTAATGGATGAAGAAATTTGGGGGCATATATTTGATAATTGAGGGACGACCCTACTCCTAAAAGCTACTACTGTTTTTTGTAGTTTATTTTCTGCTGAAAGGTTAAACAGAAGATTTTACTTGATGGGCTCGTTAAAAAAAAGTACATATGTTATTTCATTGAACGCAAGGGGTTTAAAAGGGTTTAAAAGACAATGTGAAGCTGAAAGCTATTTTTCTATTTTGAAAAGAGCAAAAAAAAAGCCCATTGATATGATTCATATACAAGAAACTCATTCGTGTGACGCTGGTCCCACCTTCTGGTCAAAGTACTGTTCAGTCGTGACTCTAACCGGTCTGGAGGTGTGGCCATATGTTTCAACCAAATCCATGGGAAGATACATTCAAAGCTGATTGGCTCTTGGATTAACTGTTGAAGGATTCTTTTATATTTTGTTGAATATTTATGGATACAACAATAGTAACTCAAACAAACTGTTGTTATTGAAAGTGACTGATGTTAACTCATACAGAGTTTATTTTGATTGGTGGGGATTCTAATTTGACACCTGACGACTGGCTTGATAGGAGTCCTTTTAAATATAGTAAATAGCATTTAATACTACCATACTTGATTTCACTAATTCAAATGCTCTTATAGATGTTTGAAGGGACAAGAATCCAGTAATTAGAGAAGAGTCTGCAAATCCAGAACAGATTTCTGGTTAGCAACACCTGAAATGATAAGATAAACTAGCAAAAAAATAAATGTCCATAAACTGAACAAATTCCACAGATATGTGACTAACAGAAATGGAATAATGTGTCCCTAAACAAAGGGGGGGGTCAAAATCAAAAGTAACAGTCAGTATCTGGTGTGGCCACCAGCTGCATTAAGTACTGCAGTGCATCTCCTCCTCATGGAGTGCACTAGAAATGACAGTTCTTGCTGTGAGATGTTACCCCACTCTTCCACCAAGGCACCTGCAAGTTCCCGAGCATTTCTGGGGGGAAGTGCCCTAGCCCTCACCCTCCGACCCAACAGGTCCCAGACGTGCTCAATGGGATTGAGATCCGAGCTCTTTGCTGGCCATGGCAGAACACTGACATTCCTGTCTTGCAGGAAATCACACACAGAACGAGCAGTACGACTGGTGGCATTGTCATGCTGGGGGGTCATATCAGGATGAGCCTGCGGGAAGGGTACCACATGAGGGAGGAAGATGTCTTACCTGTAACGCACAGCTTTGAGATTGCCTGCAATGACAACAAGCTCAGTCCAATGATGCTGTGACACACCGCCCCAGACCATGACGGACCCTCCACCTCTAAATCGATCCAGAGTACAGGCCTCGGTGTAACGCTCTTTCCTTCCACGATAAACGTTTTTATTGCCCTGGCCATATCTGCAGTCCGCATACATCCTTGCAGCATGTCTAAGGCACGTTCACGCAGATGAGCAGGGACTCTGGGCATCTTTCTTTTGGTGTTTTTCAGAGTCAGTAAAAAGGTCTCTTTAGTGTCCTAAGTTTTCATAACTGTGACCTTAATTGCCTACCCTCTGTAAGTTGTTAGTGTCTTAACGACCGTTCCACAGGTGCATGTTCATTAATTGTTTATGGGTCATTGAACAAGCATGGGAAACAGTGTTTAAACCCTTTACAATGAAGATCTGTGAAGTTATTTGGATTTTTACAAAATATCTTTGAAAGACAGGGTCCTGAAAAAGGCAAATTTCTTTTTTTGTTGTTGCTGAGTTTATGTGTCTGATGTATCAATAGTTCCTTTGACAGATCATTGTCTGATACAGCTTGTCTTGAAACCAGAAGTTAGGACTAAAAATAAGACTTCAATGCAGACCTTTTGAATTATGAGAAATGCTATTAAAGATTTAATGCTGAACATTACGAATGATACAAATGTAACTATAGTAGTAGATGGGAAATACTTTACATTTAAAGTTAGGGAATTTTCGACATAGGTTGGTATACAGAACAAAAATGTACACACAACATGTAAAGTGTTTCATGGGGCTGAAATAAAAGATCCAAAAAATGTTCCATACGCACAAAAAGTGTATTTCTTTCAAATTTTGTTTACACGTTTGGAATTGAGCATTTTTCATTTGCCAAGATAATCCATCCACCTGACAGGTGGTATATCAAGAAGCTGATTAAACCGCATGATCATTACACACGTGCACCTTGTGCTCGGGACAATACAAGACCACTCTAAAATGTGCAGTTTAGTCACACAACACAATGCCACAGATGTTTCAAGTTTTGAGGGAGCGTGTAATTGTCATGCTGACTGCAGGAATGTCCACCAGAGCTGTTGCCAGAGAATTGAATGTTAATTTCTCTATCCGAATTCCCCAGGGCAGTGATTGGGGACACTTCGGATGGGACGTTAAATTGGTGTCCTGACTCTCTGAGGTCATTAAAGATCCCATGGCACTTATCGTAAGAGTAGGGGTGTTAACCCCGGTGTCCTGGCTAAATTCCTAATCTGGCCCTCAAACCATCACGGTCACCTAATAATCCCCAGTTTACAATTGGCTCATTCATCCCTCTCCTCTCCCCTGTAACTATTCCCCTGGTCGTTGCTGCAAATCAGAACGTGTTCATCTTTGAAATTGTTGCATGTTAGAAATTATATTTTTGTTGGTGCAGGACATTAGTGAAGTTGGTGCTGGTATTTAGTGAAGTTGGTGCAAGACATTAGTGAAGTTGGTGCTGGTATTTAGTGAAGTTGGTGCAGGACATTAGTGAAGTTGGTGCAGGACATTAGTGAATACTAAAAATAGGACAGTAATATCTAATTTAACAGTTTACCGTCCAAGTCAGATGATTTATAGCTTAAAAAAGCAGAAGGTGACCATGTAAGTGTAAACAGTATAACTTTAGACCGTCCCCTCGCCCATACCCGGGCGCGAACCAGGGACCCTCTGCACACATCAACAACAGTCACCCACGAAGCATCGTTTCCCATCGCTCCACAAAAGCCGCGGCCCTTGCAGAGCAAGGGGAACTACTACTTCAAGGTCTCAGAGCAAGTGACGTCACCGATTGAAACGCTATTTAGCACCACCGCTAACTAAGCTAGCCGTTTCACATCCGTTACATAAGATTTGGAGCTAGATGGATAGAGGGAGAAACTCGTGTTGCTTTAGTGGTTTAGAAGAGACAGGCGAGAATTCACATGAGGATGTTGAATATACAGATCCTAGATTGATCTCTGAAGAAGTAGAAATAGTAGAAATGATTTTACACCAAACTGTATTCGTCAGTTTATATAATATATTTATATTATTCGCTCTTTTGAGGAATCGTTTCACTTTCTTGAAAGTATAAAACCACATATCCTCAATATAAAGTAAGCATTTAAAGAGACCTGTGACTCTGAAATCAGCATGAAAGAACTTGACATTAAGGAAATATCATTAGAGAAAGCACTAGGACAAGATGGATTGACAACTCATTTTGGGAAGATATAAAATAAATATTGATCGCCCTAAAATAAATGTATAGAGGATAATGGTCTAATGCTATGAAACAAGGATAACTCTTATACCTAAACTTGGTCTAATGCTCTGAAACAAGTTTTATAGCTGGCCTCCTGATGCTCCACCATCTCATTTGGGGTGGAAAGACATTACAATGCTTGTAAAGTAGTTTTATAGCTGGCCTCCTGGCTCCAGCAACCCCCCACCCTGGGCCACACAACAACCCCCGACCCTGGGCCAAACAGCAACCCCCGACCCTGGGCCACACAGCAACCCCCGACCCTGGGCCACACAGCAACCCCCGACCCTGGGCCACACAGCAACCCCCACCCTGGGCCACACAGCAACCCCCACCCTGGGCCACACAGCAACCCCCGACCCTGGGCCACACAGCAACCCCCGACCCTGGGCCACACAGCATCCTGCATGCCTTCAGAAAGCAGCCTCAGAAAGAAGCCTCTTAATGGCATCCCTTTCAGATAAGGATCTCGCGTCAGACCCAGCTTCTGGACGTTGCATGTGTTGCCGAGCATCGAAATCCCCCTTTCATAGGCCAGTCCCCCTTTCATAGGCCAGTCCCCCTTTCATAGGCCAGTCCCCCTTTCATAGTCCAAGTCCCCCTTTCATAGGCCAGTCCCCCTTTCATAGTCCAAGTCCCCCTTTCATAGGCAAGTCCCCCTTTCATAGTCCAAGTCCCCCTTTCATAGGCCAGTCCCCCTTTCATAGGCCAGTCCCCCTTTCATAGGCCAGTCCCCCTTTCATAGGCCAGTCCCCCTTTCATAGGCCAGTCCCCCTTTCATAGGCCTCTCATTTCACAGAGATTGTGTGTGTCAACATTCTGACATAGCTAAGCCTTTATACATAGGCAGAAATGTATCATATTTGTAGAGATTACCTGATCACTTATTTATCCTTTTTTTATGATCATTTCAATAGATATCCTTACATGAAATGTAATATTCACCCTCTTATGTCTGACCAAAAAATTGGCAAAATCCGAGTCATTAAATGTCTTAAAATATTTGACCTGTTCATGCGCCGAAATTCGGCTTCTTCACATGAAGGTGACATATCTGAGCATACAATTATCACCATATTAGCTAACGTCACAGTCAACATAGCTACTACGTTGGCTCCCGAGTGGCGCAGCAGTCTAGGCACTGCATCTCAGTGCTAGAAGCGTAACTACAGACACCCTGGTTCAAATCCAGGTTGTATCACAACCAGTCACATAGGGTGGCGCACAATTGGCCCAGCATCGTGTTGGTTTGGCTGGTGTAGGCCATCATTGTAAATAAAAATTATATAATAAAAAAATACTAGAACTAGGCCTCCCGGGTGGCAGTGGTCTAGGGCACTGCAACGCAGCGCTAGCTGTGCCACCAGAGACGCTGGGTTCTCGCCCAGGATCTGTCGCAGCTGTCCGCGACCGGGAGGTCCGTGGTGCGACGCACAATTGGCCTAGCATCATCTCCTGTGGCGGGCCAGGCGCAGTGCACGCTAACCAAGGTCGCCAGGTCCACGGTGTTTCCTCCGACACATTGGTGCGGCTGGCCCCCGGGTTGGATGCGCGCTGTGTTAAGAAGCAGTGCGGCTTGGTTGGGTTGTGTATCGGAGGACGCATGGCTTTCGACCACCCTACCCAGAGGAGGGTGGGAAGCTAGCTCTCCTCCTGCTACAATATGGTGCTACAATACAGAGTGCTGTTGAGGCTACTGGCTACCTTCATTGCAAAATAATGTGTTTTAATCAATTATTTGGTGAATATATTTAGTATAGTTTAATCTAAAAAGGATGGTCCTCCCCTTCTTCCTCTGAGGAGCCTCTACTGATCAACGCATGGTAGCAGACCTATTGGTGCCGTGGTGGTACCAGCTGCAGGGAGAAGAGCTGTCCTGCCATCTGAGGGAACCCAGGAAGCTAAGGTGGTGGTGGGAATGGTAGCTGAGGTGGTGGTGGGATTGGTAGCTGAGGTGGTGGTGGGATTGGTAGCTGAGGTGGTGGTGTGATTGGTAGCCGATATGGTGGTGGGATTGCTAGCTGAGGACGTGTTGGGATCAGTAGCCGTGGTGTTGGCATCGGTAGCTGAGGTGGTTGTGGGATTGGTAGCTGAGGTGGTGGTAGGATCAGAAGCCGTGGTGTTGACATCGGTAGCTGAGGTGGTGTTATCGGGAACTGTCAATGTTGCGGAGATCGGGCCTGGACCCGTGGATTTGGAAGGAGAGTTAAATGCCCTAATCTAAAGGAAGATAGATTAGGTTACTTATTGTAGACAACACCCTCAGAGCTAACAGTTACAGGAACATAGATTAGGTTACTTATTGTAGACAACACCCTCAGAGCTAACAGTTACAGGAACATAGATTAGGTTACTTATTGTAGACAACACCCTCAGAGCTAACAGTTACAGGAACATAGATTAGGTTACTTATTGTAGACAACACCCTCAGAGCTAACAGTTACAGGAACGTAGATTAGGTTACTTATTGTAGACAACACCCTCAGAGCTAACAGTTACAGGAACATAGATTAGGTTACTTATTGTGGACAACACCCTCAGAGCTAACAGTTACAGGAACATAGATTAGGTTACTTATTGTAGACAATACAGTTACAGGAACATAGATTAGGTTACTTATTGTGGACAACACCCTCAGAGCTAACAGTTACAGGAACATAGATTTGGTTACTTATTGTAGACAACACCCTCAGAGCTAACAGTTACAGGAACATAGATTAGGTTACTTATTGTAGACAACACCCTCAGAGCTAACAGTTACAGGAACATAGATTAGGTTACATATTGTAGACAACGCCCTCAGAGCTAACAGTTACAGGAACATAGATTAGGTTACTTATTGTAGACAACACCCTCAGAGCTAAAAGTTACAGGAACATAGATTAGGTTAAGGAAGCGGCTACTCTTTCTGGGGTTTATTATGGAACCCCATTAGTTCCTGCCAAGGCAGCGGCTACTCTTCCTGGGGTTTTCTTATGGATCCCCATTAGTTCCTGCCAAGGCAACATCGAAAATTCCTGGGGTTTATTATGGATCCCCATTAGTTCCTGCCAAGGCAGCATCTACTCCTCCTGGGGTTTATTATGGATCCCCATAAGTTCCTGCCAAGACAGCAGCTACTCCTCCTGGGGTTTTATTATGGATCCCCATTAGTTCCCGCCAAGGCAGCAGCTACTCTTCCTGGGTTTATTATGGATCCCCATTAGGTCCTGACAAGGCAGCAGCTACTCTTCCAGTAAGACAGAGGCTGCAAACTGTTTTAGTTGTTAATATAAAGCCTAAATGTGTGGTGATTATAATTTAATTTGATTTATTTGCCAATTTAAAATTGGAGTAGCTACACTTCCTGGGGTTTATTATGGATCCCCATTAGTTCCTGCCAAGGCAGCAGCTACTCTTCCTGGGGTTTATTATGGATCCCCATTAGTTCCTGTCAAGGCAGCAGCTACCCTTCCTGGGGTTTATTATGGATCCCCATTAGTTCCTGCCAAGGCAGGAGCTACTCTTCCTGGGGTATATTATGGATCCCCATTAATTCCTATCAAGGCAGCGGCTACTCTTCCTGGGATTTATTACGTATCCCCATTAGTTCTTGCCAAGGCAGCAGCTACTCTTCCTGAGGTTTATTATGGATCCCCATAAGTTCCTGCCAAGGCAGCGGCTACTCTTCCTGGGATTTATTATGGATCCCCATTAGGTCCTGCCAAGGCAGCGGCTACTCTTCCTGGGGTTTATTATGGATCCCCATTAGTTCCTGTCAAGGCAGCGGCTACTCTTCCTGGGATTTATTATGGATCCCCATTAGGTCCTGCCAAGGCAGCGGCTACTCTTCCTGGGGTTTATTATGGATCCCCATTAGTTCCTGTCAAGGTAGCAGCTACTCTTCCTGGGGTTTATTATGGATCCCCATTAGTTCCTGTCAAGGCAGCAGCTACTCTTCCTGGGGTTTATTATGGATCCCCATTAGTTCCTGTCAAGGCAGCAGCTACTCTTCCTGGGGTTTATTATGTATCCCCATTAGTTCCTGCCAAGGAAGCGGCTACTCTTTCTGGGGTTTATTATGGAACCCCATTAGTTCCTGCCAAGGCAGCGGCTACTCTTCCTGGGGTTTTCTTATGGATCCCCATTAGTTCCTGCCAAGGCAACATCGAAAATTCCTGGGGTTTATTATGGATCCCCATTAGTTCCTGCCAAGGCAGCATCTACTCCTCCTGGGGTTTATTATGGATCCCCATAAGTTCCTGCCAAGACAGCAGCTACTCCTCCTGGGGTTTTATTATGGATCCCCATTAGTTCCCGCCAAGGCAGCAGCTACTCTTCCTGGGTTTATTATGGATCCCCATTAGGTCCTGACAAGGCAGCAGCTACTCTTCCTGGGGTCCAGCAAAATTAAGGCAGTAAAACAATTTTAAAAACATTACAATTCCTTATTTACACAAGTATTCAGACCCTTTGCTATGAGACTTGAAATTGAGGTCCTGTTTTAATTTATTTTACAATTATTTTGTGTGACAAAAAATCTCTATTTAATCCATTTTGAATTCAGGCTGTTACACAAAAAATGTGGAAAAAGTCAAGAGATTTGAATACTTTCTGAAGGTAACTTGCCAGAGAGAGAAAGAGGAAGGAGACACTCTCAGAAAGGACCTTGTATTCCCATGTAAGGTTTCAACTTTGTGGACTCTGTCAAATTTTAACTTTTCCAAACTATTAAAATATAAATCGATCCCTAAGATTCATTGGGAGCGATGTAAAATGGACTTTGCCTTGCAGGCTTTATTTATCGCCTATGCCTGACAATAAAAACAGTGGCCTGAAACTCAGTGTACAGGCCACCAAGAAACATTATGCTGGCTGGTGTAACGGCTTTCTTCTGTGGACGAAGGAGAGGACCAAAGCGCAGCGTGGTTAGTGTTCAACATGTTTAATCAAGACCATAAACGTGAACAACTACAAAATACAAAACAACACATGTGAAAAACCGAAACAGTCCTATCTGGTGCAATGACACAAAGACAGAAGACGGGAAACAACCACCCACAAAACAGGCTACCTAAATATTTATTTATTTTATTTATTTAACCTTTATTTAACCAGGTAGGCAAGTTGAGAACAAGTTCTCATTTACAATTGCGACCTGGCCAAGATTGACTAACACCTGCCTCTGATTGAGAACCATATCAGACCAAACATAGAAACGGGAAAACTAGACACACAACATAGAATGCCCTCTCAGCTCACGTCCTGACCAACACTAAAACAAAGAAAACACAAAAGAACTGTGGTCAGAACGTGACAGCTGGCAAACTGATGTGTAATTCCTATTGGATTCCAGCCAGATATCTATCGTTTAGATCGTTTATTCACCCGCAACCTGCATTCAAATCAAATCAAACTTTATTGGTCACGTATACAGTTCAGCAGATCTTATAGCGGGTGCAGTGAAATGTTTTATGTTACTAGCTCATAACAGCGCAGTAAAATATCAAACAAATAATACAAAAATAAATCAAGAAATGTCCGAGCGAATCTAATTAACAACCCAAATAGCACTGTAACAAGTAATCCAAATCTACTCCAGATGAATTTACACAAGATATACGCTGAACAAACATTTAAACGCAACATGCGACAAATTCAAAGATTTTACTGATTTACAGTTCATGTGAGGAAATCAGTCAATTGAAATGAATTCATTAGGCCCTAATCTATGGATTTCACATGACTGGGAATACATTCATTAGGCCCTAATCTATGGATTTCACATGACTGGGAATACATTCATTAGGCCCTAATCTATGGATTTCACATGACTGGGAATACATTCATTAGGCCCTAATCTATGGATTTCACATGACTGGGAATACATTCATTAGGCCCTAATCTATGGATTTCACATGACTGGGAATACATTCATTAGGCCCTAATCTATGGATTTCACATGACTGGGAATACATTCATTAGGCCCTAATCTATGAATTTCACATGACTGGAAATACATTCATTAGGCCCTAATCTATGGATTTCACATGACTGGGAATACATTCATTAGGCCCTAATCTATGGATTTCACATGACTGGGAATACATTCATTAGGCCCTAATCTATGGATTTCACATGACTGGGAATACATTCATTAGGCCCTAATCTATGGATTTCACATGACTGGGAATACATTCATTAGGCCCTAATCTATGGATTTCACATGACTGGGAATACATTCATTAGGCCCTAATCTATGGATTTCACATGACTGGGAATACATTCATTAGGCCCTAATCTATGGATTTCACATGACTGGAAATACATTCATTAGGCCCTAATCTATGGATTTCACATGACTGGGAATACATTCATTAGGCCCTAATCTATGGATTTCACATGACTGGGAATACATTCATTAGGCCCTAATCTATGGATTTCACATGACTGGGAATACATTCATTAGGCCCTAATCTATGGATTTCACATGACTGGGAATACATTCATTAGGCCCTAATCTATGGATTTCACATGACTGGGAATACATTCATTAGGCCCTAATCTATGGATTTCACATGACTGGGAATACATTCATTAGGCCCTAATCTATGGATTTCACATGACTGGGAATACATTCATTAGGCCCTAATCTATGGATTTCACATGACTGGAAATACATTCATTAGGCCCTAATCTATGGATTTCACATGACTGGAAATACATTCATTAGGCCCTAATCTATGGATTTCACATGACTGGGAATACATTCATTAGGCCCTAATCTATGGATTTCACATGACTGGGAATACATTCATTAGGCCCTAATCTATGGATTTCACATGACTGGGAATACATTCATTAGGCCCTAATCTATGGATTTCACATGACTGGGAATACATTCATTAGGCCCTAATCTATGGATTTCACATGACTGGGAATACATTCATTAGGCCCTAATCTATGGATTTCACATGACTGGAAATACATTCATTAGGCCCTAATCTATGGATTTCACATGACTGGAAATACATTCATTAGGCCCTAATCTATGGATTTCACATGACTGGGAATACATTCATTAGGCCCTAATCTATGGATTTCACATGACTGGGAATACATTCATTAGGCCCTAATCTATGGATTTCACATGACTGGGAATACATTCATTAGGCCCTAATCTATGAATATCACATGACTGGGAATACATTCATTAGGCCCTAATCGATGGATTTCACATGACTGGGAATACATTCATTAGGCCCTAATCTATGGATTTCACATGACTGGGAATACATTCATTAGGCCCTAATCTATGAATATCACATGACTGGGAATACATTTATTAGGCCCTAATCTATGGATTTCACATGACTGGGAATACATTCATTAGGCCCTAATCTATGAATATCACATGACTGGGAATACATTCATTAGGCCCTAATCTATGGATTTCACATGACTGGGAATACATTCATTAGGCCCTAATCTATGGATTTCACATGACTGGGAATACATTCATTAGGCCCTAATCTATGGATTTCACATGACTGGGAATACATTCATTAGGCCCTAATCTATGGATTTCACATGACTGGGAATACATTCATTAGGCCCTAATCTATGAATTTCACATGACTGGGAATACATTCATTAGGCCCTAATCTATGGATTTCACATGACTGGGAATACATTCATTAGGCCCTAATCTATGGATTTCACATGACTGGGAATACATTCATTAGGCCCTAATCTATGGATTTCACATGACTGGGAATACATTCATTAGGCCCTAATCTATGGATTTCACATGACTGGGAATACAGTCATAGATACCTTTAAAAAAAGGTAGGCGAGTGGATAACCTTTTAACACAGGGACGTGGAGAACCAGTCAGTATCTGGTGTGACCTCTATTTGTCTCATGCAGTGCAACACATCTCCTTCACATAGAGTTGATCAGGCTGTTGATTGTGGCCTGTGGAATGTTGTCCCACTCCTCTTCAATGGCTGTGTGAAGTTGCTGGATATTTTGGTGGGAACTGGAACACGGTGTTGTACATGTCGATCCAGAGCATCCCAAACATGCTCAATGGGGGACATGTCTGGTGAGTATGCAGGCCATGGAAAACTGGGACATTTTCAGCTTCCAGGAATTGTGTTCACATCCTTGCAACATGGGGGCCTTGTATTATCATGCTGAAACATGAGGTGATGGAGGAGGATGAATGGCACGACAATGAGCCTCAGGATCTCATCACGATATCTCTGTGCATTCAAATTACCATCGATAAAATGTGTTTGGCAAAGGAGAAATGCTCACTAACAGGGATGTAAACAACTTTGTGCACAACATTTGAGAGAAATAAGCTTTTTGTGCGAATGTAGAATTACTGAGATCTTTTTATTTCAGCTCATGAAACATGGGACCAATACTTTACATGTTGCGTTTATTGTTTTGTTCAGTCATTTACATAATTATACACAGCCCTGAGTCAATACTTTGTAGATGCAACTTTGGCAGTGATTACAGCTGCCCATAGAAACCTGCCCATAGAAACTAGCCCAAAGAAACCAGCCCTAATAAACCAGCCCATAGAAACCTGCCCATAGAAACCAGCCCATAGAATCCTGCCCATAGAATCCTGTCCGTATAAACCAGCCCATAGAAACCTGCCCATAGAAACCTGCCCATATAAACCAGCCCATAGAATCCTGCCCATATAAACCAGCCCATAGAATCCTGCCCATAGAAACCTGCCCATAGAAACCAGCCCATAGAAACCTGGACATAGAAACCAGCCCATAGAAGCCAGCCCATAGAAACCAGCCCATAGAAACCTGCCCATAGAAACCAGCCCATAGAAACCTGGCCATAGAAACCAGCCCATAGAAACCTGCCCATAGAAACCAGCCCATATAAACCAGCCCATAGAAACCAGCCCATAGAAACCAGCCCATAGAAACCAGCCCATAGAAACCTGCCCATAGAAACCAGCCCATAGAAACCTGGACATAGAAACCAGCCCATAGAAACCAGCCCATAGAAACCAGCCCATAGAAACCTGGACATAGAAACCAGCCCATTGAAACCTGGCCATATAAACCTGCCCATAGAAACCAGCCCATAGAGACCTGCCCATAGAAACCAGCCCATAGAAACCTGGACATAGAAACCAGCCCATAGAAACCAGCCCATAGACACCTGGACATAGAAACCAGCCCATAGAAACCTGGCCATATAAACCTGCCCATAGAAACCAGCCCATAGAGACCTGCCCATAGAAACCAGCCCATAGAAACCTGCCAATAGAAACCAGCCCATAGAAACCTGCCCATAGAAACCAGCCCATAGAGACCTGCCCATAGAAACCAGCCCATAGAAACCTGCCCATAGAAACAAGCCCATAGAAACCTGGCCATAGAAACCAGCCCATAGAAACCTGCCCATAGAAACCTGCCCATAGAAACCAGCCCATATAAACCAGCCCATAGAAACCAGCCCAAAGAAACCAGCCCATAGAAACCAGCCCATAGAAACCTGCCCATAGAAACCAGCCCATAGAAACCTGCACATAGAAACCTGCCCATAGAAACCAGCCCATAGAAACCTGCCCATAGAAACCAGCCCATAGAAACCTGGCCATAGAAACCAGCCCATAAAAACCTGCCCATAGAAACCTGCCCATATAAACCAGCCCATAGAAGCCTGCCCATAGAAACTTGCCCATAGAAACCTGCCCATAGAAACCAGCCCATAGAAACCAGCCCATAGAAACCTGCCCATAGAAACCAATGTGTTGAAACTCCTAAATTGTTTGCATAGTCAACTTACACACAGCTCTGACACACACACTTACCCCACCAGACATGCCACCAGGGGTCTTTTCACAGTCCCCAAATCCAGAACAAATTCAAGAAAGCATACAGTATTATATAGAGCCCTTATTGCATGTAACTCTGTTCCATTTCATTTTGCTCAAATAAACAGCAAACCTGGTTTCAAAAAACAGATAAAGCAACACCTCACGGCACAACGCCTCTCCCCTATTGGACCTAGATAGTTTATTGTGTATGCATTGATATGTAGGCTACGTGTGCCTTTTTTAAACATTTTGTAGCACTGTCCTTGAGCTGTTCTTGTCTATTGATGTTCTGTATGATGTCATGTTTTGTGTGGACCCCAGGAAGAGGAGCTGGTGGTTTTGCAACAACTAATGGGGCTCCTAATCAAATACCAAACACCAACATCGGAAGGGAACACCTCAGAGCAAAACAGTTAGTAGCTCCAGGTAATTAATATGCAAAACAGATAGTAGCTCTAGGTAATTGATATGCAAAACAGTTAGTAGCTCTGGGTGATTGATATGCAAAACAGTTAGTAGCTCTGGGTGATTGATATGCAAAACAGATAGTACCGGTACAGAGTCAATGTGGAGGCTATATACAGGGTGTTACGGTACAGAGTCAATGTGGAGGCTATATACAGGGGGTACCGGTACAGAGTCAATGTGGAGACTATATACAGGGGGTACCGGTACAGAGTCAATATGTGGGGGCTATATACAGGGGGTACCAGTACAGAGTCAATATATGGGGGCTATATACAGGGTGTTACGATACAGAGTCAATGTGGAGGCTATATACAGGGTGTTACGGTACAGAGTCAATGTGGAGGCTATATACAGGGGGTACCAGTACAGAGTCAATGTGGAGGCTATATACAGGGGGTACCGGTACAGAGTCAATATGTGGGGGCTATATACAGGGGGTACCAGTACAGAGTCAATATGTGGGGGCTATATACAGGGTGTTACGGTACAGAGTCAATGTGGAGGCTATATACAGGGTGTTACGGTACAGAGTCAATGTGGAGGCTATATACAGGGGGTACCGGTACAGAGTCACTATGTGGGGGATATATACAGGGGATACCGGTTAGTGGGGGTAGAAGCTGTTAAGAAGCCTCTTGAACCTAGACTTGGCACTCACCGCTTGTCTGTGTCTGCAGATGAGGAGGCATGCAAAGGTATTGCTATGTTATACAGATCACATGTACCAGCTTCCTCCCGGACCTCTTCAATGAATATCCCATAGGCCTCTACATTATGGACAAGGTCTGTCTATGAAAACCATTATCAAAAACGTTTTTTTTTTATTCACATTTACCGCAAAAACCAAGAGGAGGCTACCTGCCTCCCCTCCACTCTAACCACTAGGCTACCTGCCGCCCCTCCACTCTAACCACTAGGCTACCTACCGCCCCTACACTCTAACCACTAGGCTACCTGCCGCCCCTCCACTCTATCCACTGGGCTACCTGCCGCCCCTCCACTCTAACCACTAGGCTACCTGCCGCCCCTCCACTCTAACCACTGGGCTACCTGCCGCCCCTCCACTCTAACCACTAGGCTACCTGCCGCCCCGCCCCTCCACTCTAACCACTAGGCTACCTGCCGCCCCTCCACTCTAACCACTAGGCTACCTGCCGCCCCGCCCCTCCACTCTAACCACTAGTCTACCTGCCGCCCCTCCACTCTAACCACTAGAGTACCTGCCACCCCTTCACTCTAACCACTAGGCTACCTGCCTCCCCTCCACTCTAACCACTAGAGTACCTGCCACCCCTTCACTCTAACCACTAGGCTACCTGCCGCCCCGCCCCGCCCCCCCACTCTAACCACTAGGCTACCTGCCGCCCCGCCCCTCCACTCTAACCACTAGGCTACCTGCCAACCCCCAGGGACCAAGGCTCTCTCTATACCCATTGGACTTGGGGCTTTGCTGCTAAAAGCATAATAAACACTGAGAACAAACAAATTGTTATGAGACGTATTAATAATAATAATAATATGAATAGTAATAATATGAATAGTAATACTATGAATAATATGAATAATAATATGAATAGTAATAATATGAATAATATGAATAATAATATGAATAGTAATAATATGAATAATATGAATAATAATATGAATAATAATAATAATAATAATATGAATAATAATATGAAAAGTAATAATATGAATAGTAATAATATGAATAATATGAATAATAATATGAAAAGTAATAATATGAATAGTAATAATATGAAAAGTTATAATATGAATAGTAATAATAATAATGATATGAATAATAATATGAATAGTAATAATAATAATATGAATATGAATAGTAATAATATGAATAATAATATGAATAGTAATAATAATAATAATATGAATAGTAATAATAATAATATTATGAATAATAATATGAATAGTAATAATAATAATAATAATAATATGAATAATAATATGAATAGTAATAATAATAATAATATGAATAATAATATGAATAAGAATATGAATAATAATATTAATAGTAATTATATGAATAATAACATGAATAGTAATAATATAAATAATAATAATATTATTAATAATAATATGAATAGTAATAATATAAATAATAATAATAATATGAATAATAATATGAATAAGAATATGAATAATAATATTAATAGTAATAATATGAATAATACTATGAATAGTAATAATATGAATAATAATAACAATAATAATACTATGAATAGTAATAATATGAATAATAATATTGGGGCGGCAGGGTAGCCTAGTGGTTAGAGTGTTGGGCTAGTAACCGAAAGGTTGCAAGTTCAAATCTCCAAGCTGACAAGGTACAACAAGTCTGTCGTTCTGCCCCTGAACAGGCAATTTAACCCACTGTTCTTAGGCCGTCATTGAAAATAAGAATTTGTTCTTAACTGACTTGCCTAGTTAAATAAAGGTAAAATAAATTAAAAAAGGTAGTTAAAAAATGTACCCCCGAAAGGTTCTTAAAATAATTTTAAAGGATCTTCGATTAAGTTATAGGGAACCTGTTCTTTTTAGAGTGTATCGCTATAAATCCATTTTTTCCTTTACATTACGTTTATACCATTTCAAGAGCTAATACTCCACTCATATCAGAAGTGGAGAAGCCCTATACAACGGTCTTCTTATGGAGTAACTCCCTGTCAGAAAGACTGATTAGAGGGTTAGGCAGGAGGCCCTGGGCCAGTGGGAGGTCAGGGGTCAGGACTGTATAATCCTGAAGTAACTCCCTGTCAGAGAGACTGATTAGAGGGTTAGGCAGGAGGCCCTGGGCCAGTGGGAGGTCAGGGGTCAGGACTGTATAATCCTGAAGTAACTCCCTGTCAGAGAGACTGATTAGAGGGTTAGGCAGGAGGCCCTGGGACAGTGGGAGGTCAGGGGTCAGGACTGTATAATCCTGAAGTAACTCCCCGTCAGAGAGACTGATTAGAGGGTTAGGCAGGAGGCCCTGGGCCAGTGGGAGGTCAGGGGTCAGGACTGTATAATCCTGAAGTAACTCCCCGTCAGAGAGACTGATTAGAGGGTTGGGCAGGAGGCCCTGGGCCAGTGGGAGGTCAGGGGTCAGGACTGTATAATCCTGAAGTAACTCCCCGTCAGAAAGACTGATTAGAGGGTTAGGCAGGAGGCCCTGGGCCAGTGGGAGGTCAGGGGTCAGGACTGTATAATCCTGAAGTAACTCCCCGTCAGAAAGACTGATTAGAGGGTTAGGCAGGAGGTCCTGGGCCAGTGGGAGGTCAGGGGTCAGGACTGTATAACCCTGAAGTAACTCCCCGTCAGAGAGACTGATTAGAGGGTTAGGCAGGAGGCCCTGGGCCAGTGGGAGGTCAGGGGTCAGGACTGTATAATCCTGAAGTAACTCCCTGTCAGAAAGACTGATTAGAGGGTTAGGCAGGAGGCCCTGGGCCAGTGGGAGGTCAGGGGTCAGGACTGTATAATCCTGAAGTAACTCTCTGTCAGAAAGACTGATTAGAGGGTTAGGCAGGAGGCCCTGGGCCAGTGGGAGGTCAGGGGTCAGGACTTTATAATCCTGAAGTAACTCCCTGTCAGAAAGACTGATTAGAGGGTTAGGCAGGAGGCCCTGGGCCAGTGGGAGGTCAGGGGTCAGGACTGTATAATCCTGAAGTAACTCCCCGTCAGAAAGACTGATTAGAGGGTTAGGCAGGAGGCCCTGGGCCAGTGGGAGGTCAGGGGTCAGGACTGTATAACCCTGAAGTAACTCCCCGTCAGAGAGACTGATTAGAGGGTTAGGCAGGAGGCCCTGGGCCAGTGGGAGGTCAGGGGTCAGGGCTCTCTCTTTCAAGCCCACTCACAACCTCTGTCCATCTCTCTCCAGGTTCTGCAGAGACAGACTGGTCCAAGGACCACCAGAGCCAAGGCAGTAGCTACTCTTCCTGGGGTCTGACAAAATTAAGGCAGTTATACAATTTTAGAAACATTACAATACATTCATTACAGAATTCTCAACACACTAAGTGTGTACCCTCAGGCCACAACTCCACTACCACATATCTACAATGCAAAATCAATGTGTATGTGTGTGTATAGTGCTTATCAAATCAAATGTTATTTGTCACATGCGCCGAATACAACATTTGTAGACCTTACAGTGAAATGCTGAATACAACAGTGAAATGCTAACTTAGAAGCCCTTAATTAACCAACAATGCAGTTTTAAGAAAATACCCCTCCAAAAAAGTAAGAGATAGGAATAACAAATAATTAAAGAGCAGCCGTAAATAACAACAGGGTGTACTGGTACAGAGTCAATGTGGAGGCTATATACAGGGGGTACCAGTACAGAGTCAATGTGGAGGCTATATACAGGGGGTACCGGTACAGAGTCAATGTGGAGGTTATATACAGGGTGGTACCGGTACAGAGTCAATGTGGAGGCTATATACAGGGGGTACTGGTACAGAGTCAGTGTGGAGGCTATAAACAGGGTGTTATGGTACAGAGTCAATGTGGAGGCTATATACAGGGGGTACTGGTACAGAGTCAATGTGGAGGCTATATACAGGGGGTACCGGTACAGAGTCAATGTGGAGGCTATATACAGGGTGTTACGGTACTGAGTCAATGTGGAGGCTATATACAGGGTGTACCAGTACAGAGTCAATGTGGAGGCTATATACAGGGGGTACCGGTACAGAGTCAATGTGGAGGCTATATACAGGGGTACTGGTACAGAGTCAATGTGGAGGCTATATACAGGGGTACTGGTACAGAGTCAATGTGGAGGCTACATACAGGGGGTACCGGTACAGAGTCAATGTGGAGGCTACATACAGGGGGTACCGGTACAGAGTCAATGTGGAGGCTATATACAGGGGTACTGGTACAGAGTCAATGGTTAGTCGAGGTAATTCAGGTAATATGTAGATGTAGGTAGAAGTAAAGTGACTATGCATAGATAATAACAGACAGCAGTGTAAAAGAGGGGCAGGTGGGCAATGCAAATAGTCTGGGTGGCCATTTGATTAGCTGTTCAGGAGTCTTATGGCTTTGGGGGTAGCAGCTGTTTAGAAGCCTCTTGAACCTAGACTTGGCACTCACCGGAGAGACTTGGCAGAGAGAACAGTCTATGACTAAGGCGGCTGGAGTCTTTCACAGTTATGAACTCAGACTGATGGTGAGAATTAGGTAACGTTAACTAACTTTCAGCAGTTTCAATCTAGCTAGGCTCAAAACACATACTTAAGCATTTCTAAACATTATTTCAAAAAGTATATTTGTTAATTTTCTGTTTTTGTCAGGCTGGGCTGTTTGACGGCTGAATACATTCACACTACCCTCTGTAGTGCCTTGTGGTCGGAGGCTGAGCAGTTGCCATACCAGGCAGTGATGCAACCAGTGCTCTCGATGGTGTAGCTGTAAAATCTTTTGAGGATCTAAGGACCCATGCCAAATATTTCCAGACTAGATTTTGTGTGCTTGGACCATGTTAGTTTGTTGGTGATGTGGACACCAAGGAACTTGAAGCTCTCAACCTGCTTCACTACAGCCCCGTCGATGAGAATGGGGGTGTGCTCGGTCCTTCTTTTCCTGTAGTCCACAATCATCTCCTTTGTCTTGATCACATTGAAGGAGAGGTTGTTGTCCTTGCACCACACGGTCAGGTCTCTGACCTCCTCCCTAAAGGCCGTCTCATTGTTGTCGGTGATCAGGCCTACCACTGTTGTGTCATCAGCAAACTTAATTATGGTGTTGGAGTTGTGCCTGGCAGTGCAGTCATGAGTGAACAGGGAGTACAGGAGGGGACTGAACACGCACCCCTGAGAGGCCCCCGTGTTGAGGATCAGCATGGTGGATGTGTTGTTACCTACACTTACCATCTGGGGGTAATAGTTTGCAAGTCCTGCCACATCCGACGAGCGTCGGAGCCGGTGTAGTACGATTCGATCTTAGTCCTGTATTGACGCTTTGCCTGTTTGATAGTTCGTTGGGGGGCATAGCGGGATTTCTTATCTGCTCCTTGAAAGCAGCAGCTCTAGCCTTTAGCTCAGTGCGGATGTTGCCTGTAATCCATGGCTTCTGGTTGGGGTATGTACGTACAGTCACTGTGGGGACAACGTCCTCGATGCACTTATTGATGAAGCCAGTGACTGATGTGGTGTACTCCTCAATGCCATCAGAAGAACATATTCCAGTCTGTGTTAGCAAATCAGTCCTGTAGTTTAGCATCTGCTTCATCTGACCACTTTTTTATTGACCGAGTCACTGGTGCTTCCTGCTTTAATTTTTGCTTGTAAGCAGGAATCAGGAGGATAGAATTATGGTCAGATTTGCCAAATGGAGGGCGAGGGAGAGCTTTGTACGCATCTCTTTGTGTGGAGTAAAGGTGGTCCAGAGGTTTGTTTTTTTCCTCTGGTTGCACATTTAACATGCTGATATAAATGAGGTAAAATGGATTTCAGTTTCCCTGCATTAAAGTCCCCGGCCACTAGGCGCGCCGCCTCTGGATAAGCGTTTTCCTGTTTGCTTATGGCCTTATACAGCTCATTGAGTGTGGTCTTAGTGACAGCATCGGTCTGTGGTGGTATGTAGAAAGCTACGAAAAATACAGATGAAAACTCTAGATAGATAGATAGATAGAATGGTCTACAGCTTATTATGAGATACTCTACCTCAGGCGAGCAAAACCCTGAGACTTTCTTAGATACACCAGGCTGCAGATACACGTGCTTTCAGTTCGTCCCATTTATTTTTCAGAGATTGAACGTTAGCTAGCAGAACAGAAGGCAAGGGCAGATTAGCCACTGATCCTGATCCTCACAAGGCGTATGTTATCGTGTGTGTCTGTGCCTATGTTTGTGTTGCTTCACAGTCCCCTCTGTTCCATAAGGTGTATTTTTATCTGTTTTTTAAATATTATTTACTTGCATTATTTACCTGATGAGGAATAGAGTTCCATGTAGTCATGACTATATGTAGTACTGTGCGCCTCCCACAGTTTGTTCTAGACTTGGGGAATGTGAAGAGACCTCTGGTGGCATGTCTTGTGGGGTATGCATGGGTGTCGGAGCGAGTAGCCAGTAGTTTAGACAGACAGCTCGGTGCATTCAACATACCTCTCATGAATAAAAGTAGTGATGAAGTCAATCTCTCCAGCACTTTGAGCCAGGAAAGATTGACATGCATATTATTAATATTAGCTCTCGTTGTACATCTAAGGGCCAGCCCTATTCTGAGCCAATTGCAATTTTCCTAAGTCCTTTTTTGTGGCACCTGACCACAAGACTGAACAGTAGTCAAAGGTGCGACAAAACTAGGGCCTGTAGGACCTGTCTTGTTGATAGTGTTGTTAAGAAGGTAGAAACTAGGGCCTAGTGCTGTTAAGAAGGTAGAAACTAGGGCCCGTAGGATCTGCCTTGTTGATAGTGCTGTTAAGAAGGTAGAAACTAGGGCCTGTAGGATCTGCCTTGTTGATAGTGTTGTTAAGAAGGTAGAAACTAGGGCCTGTAGGACCTGCCTTGTTGACAGTGCTGTTAAGAAGGTAGAAACTAGGGCCTGTAGGATCTGCCTTGTTGATAGTGTTGTTAAGAAGGTAGAATCTAGGGCCTGTAGGACCTGCCTTGTTGATAGTGCTGTTAAGAAGGTAGAAACTAGGGCCTGTAGGACCTGCCTTGTTGATAGTGTTGTTAAGAAGGCAGAGCATCACTTTATAATAGACAGACTTCTCCCCATTTTAACTACTACTGCATCAATGTGTTTTGACCGGGACAGGTTACAATCCAGGGTTACTCCAAGCAGTTTAGTCACCTCAACTTGCTCAATTTCCACATGATTTAGTTGAGGTTGAGGGTTTAGTGAGTGATTTGTCCCAAATATAATGCTTTTAGTTTTAGAAATATTTAGGACTAACTTATTCGTTGCCACCCACTCTGAAACTAACTGCAGCTCTTTGTTAAGTGTTTCATTTCAGTCGCTGTATTTGTTTTCTCCCCAATTGGTAGTTACAGTCTTGTCCCATCGCTGCACGCTGCAACTCCCGTACGGACTCGGGAGAGGTGATGGTCGAGAGCCATGCGTCCTCCGAAACACAACCCTGCCAAGCCGCACTGCGCCGCCTCATGGGTCTCCCCGTCACGGCCATCCAACTTGTCAGACCCAGGTGCCTTGCCATTGTTGATAGACAACAATAATTGTTTCACCTATTCCACACTCACTTTACAGATTTCAAAATTGCAATTCTTGTCTTTCATAATTTGGTCAGATATATTTGGATTTGTAGTGTCAGCGTTTGTTGCTGGGATGTCATGCGTAATATGCTAATATTGCCAATAAAAAAATCATTAAAGTAGTTGGCAATATCAGTCGGTTTTGTAATGAATGAGCCATCCGATTCAATGAAGGAAATGTCCCAAAATGTCATTTAAGATTCTCCAAAGCCTTTTTACTATCATTCTTCATGTAATTTATCTTTGTTTCATAGTGTAGTTTCTTCTTCTTTGTATTCAGTTTAGTCACATGATTTTGCGTTTGCCAGTCGGTATTTGCCATTCCTTTTGCCACATCCCTCTCAACCGTACAACTTTTCAATTCCTCGTCAATCCAAGGGGATTTAACAGTTTTTAGTAATTTTCTTAATGGATGCATGCTTATTAGTAACTGGGATAAGCAATTTCATAAATGTGTCAAGTGCAACGTCTGGTTGCTCCTCATTACACACCACGGACCAACAAATATTCTTTACATCAACAACATAGGAATCACGACAAAACTTATTGTATGACCTCTTATACACTATATTAGGAACTTTGGTTTTCCTCGATATGGATATTATATACTGATCACTACATCCGATGGATTTGGATACTGCTTTAAAGCAAATATCTGAAGCATTAATTAAGATGTGACCAGTACATGTTGATGACTTCATTCCTGTGCTGTTTGTAACTACCCTGGTAGGTTGACTGATAACCTGAACCAGATTGCAGGCACTGGTTACAGTTTGAAGGTTTTTCTTGAGTGGGCAGCTTGATGAAAGCCAGTCAATATTTAAATCACCCAGAAAATATCTCTCTCTGTTGATATCACATACATTATCAAGCATTTCACACATGTTATCCAGATACCGACTGTTAGCAATTGGTGGTCTTTTTTATTTATTTATTTTACCTTTATTTTACTAGGCAAGTCAGTTAAGAACAAATTATTATTTTCAATGACGACCTAGGAACAGTGGGTTAACTGCCTGTTCAGGGGCAGAACGACAGATTTGTACCTTGTCAGCTCAGGGGGTTTGAACTTGCAACCTTCCGGTTACTAGTCCAACGCTCTAACCACTAGGCTACCCTGCCGTCTATAGCAGCTTCCCACCAGAATGGTCTTTAGGTGAGGCAGATTTAACAGTATTTAACACGAGATCCTCTCTAATCTTTACAGGAATGTGGTTCTGAATATAAACAGCAACACCTCCACCATTGGCAGTTCTGTCTTTTCTGTAGATGTTACAACCTTGTATTGCTACCATTGTATCATCAAAGGTGTTATCTAAGTGAGTTTCGGAGATAGCCAGAATATGAATGTCATCTGTTACTAGCCAGTTATTTTATTTCATGAACCTTGTTTCTTAAGCTACATATTTCAACGTGAGCTTTTTTAAGCACTTTTCCGGGATGCTTGCTTGTTTTCATTGCTTTACTGGGAAGCTCAGCAGAAGTAGACATTCTCATGTTATTTATGTTATTACAGGGTGAGCTACACACAGTGGACTTCCTACTAGGGCACACCACCTCAGTGCTAACAGTATAACTCTGGTTCATAGGGTCATGATTACTGAATACAATATCTTTAGGATCAGAAGAGGCATTCAGGGCAGTTAGAGGGACATCAATTAGGTTACTTACATTGTGTCTACCAACTCCCCTGGTTTAATGTGCATTTGCTGAAGCATTATGACATCTCTGCATCACAATGGTAGGGATTAACTGAGCTGGGCTTGAGTCATTGATAAGTCATTGTCTAAACACAGCCTTATAATTCTGTGAAAGGATCCAGGAACCCAAATGATTTGGGTGGATCCCATCCTCCTTATGAAAAATGTTTTGTTTCCAAAAGGTATCGAAATTGTCAACAAAAGTTACACCCATTGAGCTGCAATAATCACGTAGCCAGTTGTGAAGAGAGAGAATCCTGCTGAAGCGTACAATGCCACGATTCAGAGAGGGATCAGGGCCAGATATGATGGGTATTTTATTAGTGTCTAGCAGAGAGTCAATCAGCTCCTTGAAATCCAGATTCAACTGTTCAGAGCTGCCCTTCATAATGTCATTAAAATCCTCATGGACTAGGATATAATCAATGTTTATGTCCTGGTGTAGTACATTCAGGAGCAGCTTAAAAATGTAATTTACTCGAGCTCTGGGATAGGACATTGTTTTTGCACCAGAAACAGCCATATTTCTTACCATGGAGCTGCCCAAAATCAAGGTTGACGAGAAGGACGAGGAAATCCGCCCACTCCCACGCATCACAGGATTCAGAGAGCTGTGGATGGACGGGCGAGAGGCAGGATAACTTGAGCCCGTAGCTCCCGGCGCCTGATGGAGAAGCCTCTTCTTGATCCAGAGTAGGGACGGAAGGTTGCCGACGTCGATCAGGCTCCAGGGCGGCGAGGCCTGACGTTGGTAGGCCTGGAGCTAGTGTGGCCTACACTTTGCGGTTGAGCCGTTGTCGCTCCTTGACATTTCCACTTCACAATAACAGCACTTCCAGTTGACAAAGGCAGCTGTAGCAGTATAGTCAGTAAGCAGTTACACCGGTGGGCCCCGGTGGCAATAAATTAATAAAACCAAAAGCTTACCTTGCCTTGGAAGAGTTCTGGTGGATAGTCATAGCCAGCTAGCTAACATAGCATCCCTCTGTTATAGCCAGCTAGCTAACATAGCATCCCTCTGTCATAGCCAGCTAGCTAACACAGCATCCCTCTGTTATAGCCAGCTAGCTAACATAGCATCCCTCTGTCATAGCCAGCTAGCTAACATAGCATCCCTCTGTTATAGCCAGCTAGCTAACATAGCATCCCTCTGTTATAGCCAGCTAGCTAACATAGCATCCCTCTGTTATAGCCAGCTAGCTAACATAGCATCCCTCTGTCATAGCCAGCTAGCTAACATAGCATCACTCTGTTATAGCCAGCTAGCTAACATAGCATCACTCTGTTATAGCCAGATAGCTAACATAGCATTCTTTTGTCATAACCAGCTAGCTAACATAGCATCCCTCTGTCTGAGCCGGGTGTTTTAGTAACTTTGAGTAAGTGAAACTGAAAGTGCAAAAATAAATCATGAAATCTCTCTCTCTCTCTTCTCTTGCTTCTCCGTCATTTTTGAATAAATTAATTTGTTCACAACTGTTCAACTATTGTCTTTCTCTCTCTTTGAGTCAACTACTCACCACATTTTATGCACTGCAGTGCTAGCTAGCTGTAGCTTATGCTTTTGGTACTATATTCATTCTCTGATCCTTTGATTGGGTGGACAACATGTCAGTTCATGATGCAAGAGCTCTGATAGGTAGGAGGACGTCCTCTGGAAGTTGTCATAATTACTGTTTAAGTCTATGGAAGGGGGTGAGAACCGTGAGCCTCCAAGGTTTTGTATTGAAGTCAATGTACTCAGAGGAGGATGGAAGCTATCTGTCCTCCTGCTACACCATGGTGCTACCCTACAGAGTGCTGTTGAAGCTACTGTAGATCTTCTTTGTGTTTTAATTTGGTGACGTGAATATTTATTTTTAAATTTTAATTTAATCTTTATTTAACTAGGCAAGTCACATTTAGTATCGTTTTTGTAAAAAGGAATGTTTAATTCATGAAATTCACTGAGGAGCATGATCTACCCCTTCCTCTTCTGAGGAGCTTCCACTGCTGTCCATAGGCCTGCAGTCTCTACAGGGAATTTAAACTGTACTCTCTTTTCATAATTGGGGTAAAATATGACCAGCTAGGTGTGATCAACAGCCACCATGACATCAGCAGGGAGATCAGCAGGGACAACAGAGACTGATTGGTTGTTGAACTCTTAGGACCACCATTCAATAAAAAAATACAAAATAAATCCTCCTTCATTTGGCTTTCTGTAAAAGATTTCTGTAAAAATTTAAAAGGAGGGGAAACGTGTTGGTTAGGCAGCCAGTTTGGAGGGTGAATTGCCACAAAGCACATCCAGCAAGAGGGAACACACACGCACACACACACACACACACACACACACACACACACACACACACACACACACACACACACACACACACACACCGTGAACTGAACTCCCACCTACACCGCATGCGTGTGCTCGACTGTTACCTCCGCCTGGTCTGCCATGACCCTTTGCCTCAATAGCATCGGTGCCGCGCATCTCCCCACAGTCGGGAGCGCGCCTCGGTCCCACCGCCGCTGTCTGTTTTCTTCACTGCACAGCACGGCTCGCTCCTCCGACGGTCCACCGTGTAACTATGGCAGCCCTGAGTAAGATACCGCACAGCTGCTATGAGATCGGACACACATGGAACCCTTCCTGTGTCATGTCCACCCTGGAGATCACTGCGGGGGCTCTGGAGGTCTCTTTCAAAATATATGCACCGCTTTACCTGGTGAGTAGTTCGCTCCAAATACACGGCCAGGGAGATCTGTCCAGCCGATGCTAACTAGCTAGTTAGCCGTGTTGTGCTACAAGGGCCCCAAGTTCATAGCTTATGGATGGATTGAAGCTAGCTAGCTAAATGAATCGGTCGCATGTTGTTAACTACAGTTTGTGACCGGTTGTTAGCAAATCAGACGTCGTGACTACCGATTTCACTTAACTTTCTTTTGCATTATAACGTTAACTTCCCTATTTAGCTGGCTAATCCCAGCTAGCTATATTGCAAATCTGCCGGCTAACTAGCTAGCTAACGTTAGTTGGACTTGAGTTGAACTTTCCTCTCGTCACAGTCAGTAATATTATGCTTTATTAAGACATCTTGCTCTCTCCAACATCCCAAAAATAGGCCAGGCAATGTGTGAAAAGGATGTTCATTATTATTATTATTATTATTTTATCATGAAACTTGGCACACTTGTACAGTTTGGGGGCCCCTTGGACATTTCCAGAAAGTGAGCCATTGGCAAAAATAGTGTGTTCTTCTCTCCACGGGTTGTTTTACCCAGTGGGTGGTGTTATATGTTATGCAGAGTGGGGGGTTCCAAGTCCAAGGACTGTCTGATACGTGTCCTCTTCAAACCGATAACCCTCTGCCTGGTTACCAGACATATTAGATAACATTCCTCTCCTGGTCATTTGCCAAAAAGTCATTCCTGGACATTTCCCATGTCTTTGGCAAATGACCACGAGAGGAATGAATGAGCTTATCAAGCAGGCTAGAAATCAGGCTCCTCAACCTGGTAACTACATTCATAAATGAAGCTAATGATGGGGTTAAGGTTTATAGTTGCACTGTCACATTGGTACATCATTTGGCTTTATTTAAACTAACCACAGCCAGCTACCAAGTTGCCAGGACCAGCTTCCCAAAAAAGTGTAACGGCAAGTTTTGTTTTGCTAGCCAACCAACAACGCCAATGCAGATATGAAGGAAATCTACTAAATGTATGAAACTGATCATGATTGGATTTAATGTCGTTTCACAGCTATCGGTTAGTCAACATGCAGTAATACCTGTCAATCACAGCTATTGGTTAGTCAACATGCAGTAATACCTGTCAATCACAAGCTATTGGTTAGTCAACATGCAGTAATACCTGTCAATCACAGCTATTGGTTAGTCAACATGCAGTAATACCTGTCAATCACAGCTATTGGTTAGTCAACATGCAGTAATACCTGTCAATCACAGCTATTGGTTAGTCAACATGCAGTAATACCTGTCAATCACAAGCTATTGGTTAGTCAACATGCAGTAATACCTGTATACTGTCAATCACAGCTATTGGTTAGTCAACATGCAGTAATACCTGTCAATCACAGCTATTGGTTAGTCAACATGCAGTAATACCTGTCAATCACAAGCTATTGGTTAGTCAACATGCAGTAATACCTGTCAATCACAGCTATTGGTTAGTCAACATGCAGTAATACCTGTCAATCACAAGCTATTGGTTAGTCAACATGCAGTAATACCTGTCAATCACAGCTATCGGTTAGTCAACATGCAATAATACTTGTCAATCACAGCTATCGGTTAGTCAACATGCAATAATACTTGTCAATCACAGCTATCGGTTAGTCAACATGCAGTAATACCTGTCAATCACAGCTATTGGTTAGTCAACATGCAGTAATACCTGTCAATCACAAGCTATTGGTTAGTCAACATGCAGTAATACCTGTCAATCACAGCTATTGGTTAGTCAACATGCAGTAATACCTGTCAATCACAAGCTATTGGTTAGTCAGCATGCAGTAATACCTGTATACTGTCAATCACAGCTATTGGTTAGTCAACATGCAGTAATACCTGTATACTGTCAATCACAGCTATTGGTTAGTCAACATGCAGTAATACCTGTCAATCACAGCTATTGGTTAGTCAACATGCAGTAATACCTGTCAATCACAGCTATTGGTTAGTCAACATGCAGTAATACCTGTATACTGTCAATCACAGCTATTGGTTAGTCAACATGCAGTAATACCTGTCAATCACAGCTATTGGTTAGTCAACATGCAGTAATACCTGTATACTGTCAATCACTGAGATTAATGATTTGTTAAAAAAAAAAGTGACCTTTATTTAACTAGGGCAAGTAAGTTAAAAACAACTTTTTATTTTCAATGACGGCCTCCTGAGGAACAGTGGGGTTAACTGCCTTGTTCGGGGGCAGAAAGACAAGAGTTTTTTAAACATGTCAGCTCAGGGATTCGATCTCGCAACCTTTCGGTTACTGGCCCAACACTCTAACAAAACTAACAACTACCAGTTGCTGCTGTCTTCATTAAAAGCGGTTCAACTGATGAGTGTGGATGTCCTTGGTCTTCTGTATATGTTGGAGGGCTGATTACACGAGGCTTTCACATATTATCTTCGAGGCAGACTCTCACACCCAGTCTCATTACTTTGTGTGGATGATATCTCAACTTTAAACAATGTGAAATCACAATACAAAACCATTTGTTCAGTCTAGTACTATTCTATTGGCTGCATGAAATGGCAAACATAAAGTGAATTCAGCGATTACATTTTGTTATCTTCATCTTTGTGTCTCTCTGATGAAACAGTAACATCTATTATTGTAGTTAGACTGAGCCAACCTGTACTATCTAGTGGTCTCCCATGGCCCAGTAACTGTCTAGTGATCTCCATGGCCCAGTGACTATCTAGTGGTCTCCCTTGGCCCAGTGACTGTCTAGTGGTCTCCCATGGCCCAGTGACTATCTAGTGGTCTCCCATGGTCCGGTGACTATCTAGTGGTCTCCATGGCCCAGTGACTGTCTAGTGGTCTCCCATGGCCCAGTGACTGTCTAGTGGTCTCCCATGGCCCAGTGACATGGCCCAGTGACTGTCTAGTGGTCTCCCATGGCCCAGTGACTATCTAGTGGTCTCCCATGGCCCGGTGACTGTCTAGTGGTCTCCATGGCCCAGTGACTATCTAGTGATCTCCATGGCCCAGTGACTATCTAGTGGTCTCCCATGGCCCAGTGACTGTCTGTCACACTACCCCATAATGACATCACAATACCCCATAATGACATCACAATACCCCATAATGACATCACAATACCCCATAATGACATCACATAACCCCATAATGACAAACCAAAAACAGGTTGTAAAAAATACAGAAATATCCCATTTACATAAGTTTTCAGACCCTTTACTCAGTACTTTGTTGAAGCACCTTTGGCAGCGGTTACAGCCTCAAGTCTTCTTGGGTATGACGCTACAAGCTTGGCACACCTGTATTTGGGGAGTTTCTCCCATTCTTCTCTGCAGACCCTCTCTAGCTCTGTCAGGTTGGATGGGGAGCGTTGCTGCACAGCTATTTTCAGGTCTCTCCAGAGATGTTCGATCGGGTTCAAGTCCGAGCTCTGGCTGGGTCACTCAAGGACATTCAGAGTCCTGAATCCACTCCTAAATTGTCTTGGCTGTGTGCTTAGGGTCGTTGTCCTGTTGGAAGGTGAACCTTCACCCCAGTCTGAGGTCCTGAGCGCTCTGGAGCAGGTTTCATCAAGGATCTTTCTGTACTTTGCTCCGTTCATCTTTCCCTCAATCCTGTCTCGTCTCGCAGTCCTCCTGAAAAACATATCCACAGCATGATGCTGCCACCACCATGCTTCACCGTAGGGATGGTGCCAGGTTTCCTCCAGACGTGTCGCTTGGCATTCAGGCCCAAAGAGTTCAATCTTGGTTTCATCAAACCAGGGAATTTTGTTTCACATGAACTGAGAGTCTTTAGGTGGAGGAGTACAGGTCAGTAGATGGATTGACATGAGGAATCTAGTACTCGAACGGATTTCAAAACTCTTATCTTTAACCAGAGATGGAAAAACAAAATTCTGTAAAACTTTTTGGTGGAATGTTGCTATGTGGCTGCCCGTTGTCTTGAAGACAATATAGCTTTTCCTCTAACTCTAGTGTTGCACAAAAAAACAAAGCCAAGCATCACACAGTTCTTCTCCCTGAACTCCTGCTAGGCCTACAGAGATAGTTTTAATGTCACAAGTACAGTTAAACCCATCCATGCAGTAATCTATATCAATGGAGTACTTAAAATTACACGGTCAAACACAATACACAAAGAAATAAGAACAGCACGAAGTAACCATCTTATATACAGGCTCAGGTCCAGTACCATCTTATATACAGGCTCAGGTCCAGTACCATCTTATATACAGGCTCAGGTCCAGTACCATCTTATATACAGGCTCAGGTCCAGTACCATCTTATATACAGGCTCAGGTCCAGTACCATCTTATATACAAGCTCAGGTCCAGTACCATCTTATATACAGGCTCAGGTCCAGTACCATCTTATATACAGGCTCAGGTCCAGTACCATATTATATACAGGCTCAGTCAGGTCCAGTGCTATCTTATATACAGGCTCAGTCAGGTCCAGTACCATCTTATATACAGGCTCAGGTCCAGTACCATCTTATATACAGGCTCAGGTCCAGTACCATCTTATATACAGGCTCAGGTCCAGTACCATCTTATATACAGGCTCAGGTCCAGTACCATCTTATATACAGGCTCAGGTCCAGTACCATCTTATATACAGGCTCAGGTCCAGTACCATCTTATATACAAGCTCAGGTCCAGTACCATCTTATATACAGGCTCAGGTCCAGTACCATCTTATATACAGGCTCAGGTCCAGTACCATCTTATATACAGGCTCAGGTCCAGTACCATCTTATATACAGGCTCAGGTCCAGTACCATCTTATATACAGGCTCAGGTTCAGTACCATCTTATATACAGGCTCAGGTCCAGTACCATATTATATACAGGCTCAGGTCCAGTACCATCTTATATACAGGCTCAGGTCCAGTACCATCTTATATACAGGCTCAGTCAGGTCCAGTACCATGTTATATACAGGCTCAGGTCCAGTACCATCTTATATACAGGCTCAGGTCCAGTACCATCTTATATACAGGCTCAGGTCCAGTACCATCTTATATACAGGCTCAGTCAGGTCCAGTACCATATTATATACAGGCTCAGTCAGGTCCAGTACCATCTTATATACAGGCTCAGGTCCAGTACCATATTATATACAGGCTCAGGTCCAGTACCATATTATATACAGGCTCAGTCAGGTCCAGTACCATATTATATACAGGCTCAGGTCCAGTACCATCTTATATACAGGCTCAGTCAGGTCCAGTACCATATTATATACAGGCTCAGTCAGGTCCAGTACCATATTATATACAGGCTCAGGTCCAGTACCATATTATATACAGGCTCAGGTCCAGTACCATATTATATACAGGCTCAGGTCCAGTACCATCGTATATACAGGCTCAGGTCCAGTACCATCTTATATACAGGCTCAGGTCCAGTACCATATTATATACAGGCTCAGGTCCAGTACCATCTTATATACAGGCTCAGGTCCAGTACCATCTTATATACAGGCTCAGGTCCAGTACCATCTTATATACAAGCTCAGGTCCAGTACCATCTTATATACAGGCTCAGGTCCAGTACCATCTTATATACAGGCTCAGGTCCAGTACCATCTTATATACAGGCTCAGGTCCAGTACCATCTTATATACAGGCTCAGGTCCAGTACCATCTTATATACAGGCTCAGGTTCAGTACCATCTTATATACAGGCTCAGGTCCAGTACCATATTATATACAGGCTCAGGTCCAGTACCATCTTATATACAGGCTCAGGTCCAGTACCATCTTATATACAGGCTCAGGTCCAGTACCATCTTATATACAGGCTCAGGTCCAGTACCATCTTATATACAGGCTCAGGTCCAGTACCATCTTATATATAGGCTCAGGTCCAGTACCATATTATATACAGGCTCAGTCAGGTCCAGTACCATATTATATACAGGCTCAGTCAGGTCCAGTACCATGTTATATACAGGCTCAGGTCCAGTACCATATTATATACAGGCTCAGGTCCAGTACCATATTATATACAGACTCAGTCAGGTCCAGTACCATATTATATACAGGCTCAGGTCCAGTACCATCTTATATACAGGCTCAGTCAGGTCCAGTACCATATTATATACAGGCTCAGTCAGGTCCAGTACCATATTATATACAGGCTCAGGTCCAGTACCATATTATATACAGGCTCAGGTCCAGTACCATATTATATACAGGCTCAGGTCCAGTACCATCTTATATACAGGCTCAGGTCCAGTACCATCTTATATACAGGCTCAGGTCCAGTACCATCTTATATACAGGCTCAGGTCCAGTACCATCTTATATACAGGCTCAGGTCCAGTACCATCTTATATACA
>NC_092175.1:46494762-46503560 GCF_045791955.1 Oncorhynchus clarkii lewisi | reverse complement strand
GGCTCAGTCAGGTCCAGTACCATATTAACAATGTACAGGGATACTGGAGTGATGGAGGTGGATATATATAGGGGGAAGGAGACAGGGATACTGGAGTGATGGAGGTAGATATGTATAGGGTGAAGGAGACAGGGATACTGGAGTGATGGAGGTAGATATGTATAGGGGGAAGGAGACAGGGATACTGGAGTGATGGAGGTAGATATGTATAGGGGGAAGGAGACAGGGATACTGGAGTGATGGAGGTAGATATGTATAGGGGGAAGGAGACAGGGATACTGGAGTGATGGAGGTAGATATGTATAGGAGACAGGGATACTGGAGTGATGGAGGTAGATATGTATAGGGGGAAGGAGACAGGGATACTGGAGTGATGGAGGTAGATATGTATAGGAGACAGGGATACTGGAGTGATGGAGGTAGATGTGTATCGCTCCCTGTGAGTGTGGATAGAGATTCAATTTATTTGCAAATTATGGTGGAAAATAAGTATTTGGTCACCTACAAACAAGCAAGATTTCTGCCTCTCACAGACCTGTAACTTCTTCTTTAAGAGGCTCCTCTGTCCTCCACTCGTTACCTGTATTAATGGCACCAGTTTGAACTTGTTATCAGTATGGGTTAATGGGTTGTTACTATGGGTTGTTACCGTGGGTTATTGCCGTTTCTTGTTGCCGTGGGTTGTTGCCGTGGGTTGTTGCCGTGGGTTGTTACCGTGGGTTGTTACAGTGGTTTGTTAATGGGTTGTTGCGATGGGTTTTTGCTATGGGTTGTTGCGTTGCTATGGGTTGTTGCCGTGGGTTGTTGCCATGGGTTGTTAATATGACTAGGATTGTGTCTTTGGCTGCTGTACAATTTGAGAACATGAGAAATACTGGTTTCAATGGCATATGAGGAGGTGTGTATACAATAATACCCTTAACATTCCTATGGTCTGAACACCATGGCCTCGGTGCCCTGGCAGATGGCCTCGGTGCCCTGGCAGATGGCCTCGGTGCCCCGGCAGATGGCCTCGGTGCCCCGGCAGATGTTCTCGGTGCCCCGGCAGATGTTCTCGGTGCCCCGGCAGATGGCCTCGGTGCCCCGGCAGATGGCCTCGTTGCCCTGGCATGTTGGGAACCTCCTTGAAGGCCAAATGGCCTTGACCCTAAAATCATGAAATTCCAGGCCTGATAGCAAGTACTCTACGGCACACTACACCACAGTAACAAGTACACTACAGTAACATACAGTACACTAGAGTAACCTATACTACAGTAACCTACACTACAGTAACCTACACTACAGTAACCCACAGTAACCAAATCAAATCAAATTTATTTATATAGCCCTTCGTACATCAGCTGATATCTCAAAGTGCTGTACAGAAACCCAGCCTAAAACCCCAAACAGCAAGCAATGCAGGTGTAGAAGCACGGTGGCTAGGAAAAACTCCCTAGAAAGGCCAAAACCTAGGAGGAAACCTAGAGAGGAACCAGGCTATGTGGGGTGGCCAGTCCTCTTCTGGCTGTGCCGGGTGGAGATTATAACAGAACATGGCCAAGATTTTCAAATGTTCATAAATGACCAGCATGGTCCAATAATAATAAGGCAGAACAGTTGAAACTGGAGCAGCAGCACAGCCAGGTGGACTGGGGACAGCAAGGAGTCATCATGTCAGGTAGTCCTGGGGCATGGTCCTAGGGCTCAGGTCCTCCGAGAGAGAGAAAGAGAGAAGGAGAGAATTAGAGAACGCACACTTAGATTCACACAGGACACCGAATAGGACAGGAGAAGTACTCCAGATATAACAAACTGACCCTAGCCCCCCGACACATAAACTACTGCAGCATAAATACTGGAGGCTGAGACAGGAGGGGTCAGGAGACACTGTGGCCCCATCCGAAGACACCCCCGGACAGGGCCAAACAGGAAGGATATAACCCCACCCACTTTGCCAAAGCACAGCCCCCACAACACTAGAGGGATATCTTCAACCACCAACTTACCATCCTGAGACAAGGCTGAGTATAGCCCACAAAGACCTCCGCCACGGCACAACCCAAGGGGGGGGGGGCGCCAACCCAGACAGGATGACCACATCAGTGACTCAACCCACTCAGGTGACGCACCCCCTCCAGGGACGGCATGAGAGAGCCCCAGTAAAGCCAGTGACTCAGCCCCTGTAATAGGGTTAGAGGCAGAGAATCCCAGTGGAAAGAGGGGAACCGGCCAGGCAGAGACAGCAAGGGCGGTTCGTTGCTCCAGAGCCTTTCCGTTCACCCTCCCACTCCTGGGCCAGACTACACTCAATCATATGACCCACTGAAGAGATGAGTCTTCAGTAGAGACTTAAAGGTTGAGACCGAGTTTGCGTCTCTGACATGGGTAGGCAGACCGTTCCATAAAAATGGAGCTCTATAGGAGAAAGCCCTGCCTCCAGCTGTTTGCTTAAAAATTCTAGGGACAATTAGGAGGCCTGCGTCTTGTGACCGTAGCGTACGTGTAGGTATGTACGGCAGGACCAAATCAGAGAGATAGGTAGGAGCAAGCCCATGTAATGCTTTGTAGGTTAGCAGTAAAACCTTGAAATCAGCCCTTGCTTTGACAGGAAGCCAGTGTAGAGAGGCTAGCACTGGAGTAATATGATCAAATTTTTTGGTTCTAGTCAGGATTCTAGCAGCCGTATTTAGCACTAACTGAAGTTTATTTAGTGCTTTATCCGGGTAGCCGGGAAAGTAGAGCATTGCAGTAGTCTAACCTGGAAGTGACAAAAGCATGGATTAATTTTTCTGCATCATTTTTGGACAGAAAGTTTCTGATTTTTTCAATGTTACGTAGATGGAAAAAAGCTGTCCTTGAAATGGTCTTGATATGTTCTTCAAAAGAGAGATCAGGGTCCAGAGTAACGCCGAGGTCCTTCACAGTTTTATTTGAGACGACTGTACAACCATTAAGATTAATTGTCAGATTCAACAGAAGATCTCTTTGTTTCTTGGGACCTAGAACAAGCATCTCTGTTTTGTCCGAGTTTAAAAGTAGAAAGTTTGCAGCCATCCACTTCCTTATGTCTGAAACACATTCTTCTAGCAAGGGCAATTTTGGGGCTTCACCATGTTTAATTGAAATGTACAGCTGTGTGTCATCCGCATAGCAGTGAAAGTTAACATTATGTTTTCGAATGACATCCCCAAGAGGTAAAATATATAGTGAAAACAATAGTGGTCCTAAAACAGAACCTTGAGGAACACCGAAATTTACAGTTGATTTGTCAGAGGACAAACCATTCACAGAGACAAACTGATATCTTTCCGACAGATAAGATCTAAACCAGGCCAGAACTTGTCCGTGTAGACCAATTTGGGTTTCCAATCTCTCCAAAAGAATGTGGTGATCGATGGTATCAAAAGCAGCACTAAGGTCTAGGAGCACGAGGACAGATGCAGAGCCTCGGTCCGATGCCATTAAAATGTCATTTACCACCTTCACAAGTGCCGTCTCAGTGCTATGATGGGGTCTAAAACCAGACTGAAGCATTTCGTATACATTGTTTGTCTTCAGGAAGGCAGTGAGTTGTTGCGCAACAGCCTTTTCTAAAATTTTTGAGAGGAATGGAAGATTCGATATAGGCCGATAGTTTTTTATATTTTCTGGGTCAAGGTTTTACTTTTTCAAGAGAGGCTTTATTACTGCCACTTTTAGTGAGTTTGGTACACATCCGGTGGATAGAGAGCCGTTTATTATGTTCAACATAGGAGGGCCAAGCACAGGAAGCAGCTCTTTCAGTAGTTTAGTTGGAATAGGGTCCAGTATGCAGCTTGAAGGTTTAGAGGCCATGATTATTTTCATCATTGTGTCAAGAGATATAGTACTAAAACACTTGAGCGTCTCTCTTGATCCTAGGTCCTGGCAGAGTTGTGCAGACTCAGGACAACTGAGCTTTGAAGGAATACACAGATTTAAGGAGGAGTCCGTAATTTGCTTTCTAATAATCAAAATCTTTTCCTCAAAGAAGTTCATGAATTTATCACTGCTAAAGTGAAAGTCATCCTCTCTTGGGGAATGCTGCTTTTTAGTTAGCTTTGCGACAGTATCAAAAAGGAATTTCGGATTGTTCTTATTTTCCTCAATTAAGTTAGAAAAATAGGATGATCGCGCAGCAGTAAGGGCTCTTCGGTACTGCACAGTACTGTCTTTCCAAGCTAGTCGGAAGACTTCCAGTTTGGTGTGGCGCCATTTCCGTTCCAATTTTCTGGAAGCTTGCTTCAGAGCTCAGGTATTTTCTGTGTACCAGGGAGCTAGTTTCTTATGAGAAATGTTTTTAGTTTTTAGGGGTGCAACTGCATCAAGGGTATTGCGCAAGGTTAAGTTGAGTTCCTCAGTTAGGTGGTTAACTGATTTTTGTCCTCTGGCGTCCTTGGGTAGACAGAGGGAATCTGGAAGGACATCAAGGAATCTTTGTGTTGTCTGTGAATTTATAGCACGACTTTTGATGATCCTTGGTTGGGGTCTGAGCAGATTATTTGTTGCAATTGCAAACGTAATAAAATGGTGGTCCGATAGTCCAGGATTATGAGGAAAAACATTAAGATCCACAACATTTATTCCATGGGACAAAACTAGGTCCAGCGTATGACTGTGACAGTGAGTGGGTCCAGAGACATGTTGGACAAAACCCACTGAGTCGATGATGGCTCCGAAAGCCTTTTGGAGTGGGTCTGTGGACTTTTCCATGTGAATATTAAAGTCATCAAAGATTAGAATATTATCCGCTATGACTACAAGGTCCGATAGGAATTCAGGGAACTCAGTGAGGAACACTGTATATGGCCCAGGAGGCCTGTAAACAGTAGCTATAAAAAGTGATTGAGTAGGCTGCATAGATTTCATGACTAGAAGCTCAAAAGACGAAAACGTCATTTTTTTTTTTGTAAATTGAAATTTGCTATCGTAAATGTTAGCAACACCTCCGCCTTTGCGGGATGCACGGGGGATATGGTCACTAGTGTAGCCAGGAGGTGAGGCCTCATTTAACACAGTAAATTCATCAGGCTTAAGCCATGTTTCAGTCAGGCCAATCACATCAAGATTATGATCAGTGATTAGTTCATTGACTATAATTGCCTTTGAAGTAAGGGATCTAACATTAAGTAGCCCTATTTTGAGATGTGAGGTATCATGATCTCTTTCAATAATGACAGGAATGGAGGTGGTCTTTATCCTAGTGAGATTGCTAAGGCGAACACCGCCATGTTTAGTTTTGCCCAACCCAGGTCGAGGCACAGACACGGTCTCAATGGTGATAGCTGAGCTGACTACACTGACTGTGCTAGTGGCAGACTCCACTATGCTGGCAGGCTGGCTAACAGCCTGCTGCCTGGCCTGCACCCTATTTCATTGTGGAGCGAGGGGAGTTAGAGCCCTGTCTATGTTGGTAGATAAGATGAGAGCACCCCTCCAGCTAGGATGGAGTCCGTCACTCCTCAGCAGGTCAGGCTTGGTCCTGTTTGTGGGTGAGTCCCAGAAAGAGGGCCAATTATCTACAAATTCTATCTTTTGGGAGGGGCAGAAAACAGTTTTCAACCAGCGATTGAGTTGTGAGACTCTGCTGTAGAGCTCATCACTCCCCCTAACTGGGAGGGGGCCAGAGACAATTACTCGATGCCGACACATCTTTCTAGCTGATTTACACGCAGAAGCTATGTTGCGCTTGGTGATCTCTGACTGTTTCATCCTAACATCGTTGGTGCCGACGTGGATAACAATATCTCTATACTCTCTACACTCGGCAGTTTTAGCTTTAGCCAGCACCATCTTCAGATTAGCCTTAACGTCGGTAGCCCTGCCCCCCGGTAAACAGTGTATGATCGCTGGATGATTCGTTTTAAGTCTAATACTGCGGGTAATGGAGTCGCCAATGACTAGAGTTTTCAATTTGTCAGAGCTAATGGTGGGAAGCTTCGGCGTCTCAGACCCCGTAACGGGAGGAGGAGAGACCAGAGAAGACTCGGCCTCTGACTCCGACCCGCTGCTTAATGGGGAAAACCGGTTGAAAGTTTCTGTCGGCTGAATGAGCGACACCGGTTGAGCGTTCCTACAGCATTTCCTTCCAGAAACCGTGAGAAAGTGAGAAACCGTGAGAAAGTTGTCCGGCTGCGGGGACTGTGCCAGGGGATTTATACTACTATCTGTACTTACTGGTGGCACAGACGCGGTTTCATCCTTTCCTACACTGAAATTACCCTTGCCTAGCGATTGCGTCTGAAGCTGGGCTTGTAGCACAGCTATCCTCGCCGTATCCTCGCTGTACTCGCCGTAAGGCGAGTACAGCGACTGCAATTAGAAGGCATCATGTTAATGTTACTACTTAGCTTCGGCTGTTGGAGGTCCTGACGAACCGTGTCCAGATAAAGCGTCCGGAGTGAAAAAGTTGAGTAGGAAAAAACAAAAATATGAACGGTAATTAAAAAGTAAAAACCGTAAATTTGTCAGGTAGCAAAACAGGTTGGCAACAAAACGCACAGCAACTCAAAAACAAGTCTGCAAGTCGTGACCGGAAATGACCCACAGTAACCTACATGTGGAGTTCTGTCTGGTGAACTAAGAGGCTTATTATACGACACCAGCTGTCATTGTCTGTATGTCCTTCTTACTGTCTCCTCTCTCTCCATGTCCCTCTTACTGTCTCCTCTCTCTCCATGTGTCCCTCTTACTCTGTCTCCTCTCTCTCCATGTGTCCCTCTTACTCTGTGTCCCTCTTACTCTGTCTCCTCTCTCTCCATGTGTCCCTCTTACTCTGTCTCCTCTCTCTCCATGTGTCCCTCTTACTCTGTCTCCTCTCTCTCCATGTGTCCCTCTTACTCTGTCTCCTCTCTCTCCATGTGTCCCTCTTACTCTGTCTCCTCTCTCTCCATGTGTCCCTCTTACTCTGTCTCCTCTCTCTCCATGTGTCCCTCTTACTCTGTCTCCTCTCTCTCCATGTGTCCCTCTTACTCTGTCTCCTCTCTCTCCATGTGTCCCTCTTACTCTGTCTCCTCTCTCTCCATGTGTCCCTCTTACTCTTTCTCCTCTCTCTCCATGTGTCCCTCTTACTCTGTCTCCTCTCTCTCCATGTGTCCCTCTTTCTCTGTCTCCTCTCTCTCCATGTGTCCCTCTTACTCTGTCTCCTCTCTCTCCATGTGTCCCTCTTACTCTGTCTCCTCTCTCTCTATGTGTCCCTCTTACTCTGTCTCCTCTCTCTCCATGTGTCCCTCTTACTCTGTCTCCTCTCTCTCCATGTGTCCCTCTTACTCTGTCTCCTCTCTCTCCATGTGTTCCTCTTACACTGTCTCCTCTCTCTCCATGTGTTCCTCTTACTCTGTCTCCTCTCTCTTTTATTGTCCCTCTTACTCTGTCTCCTCTCTCTCCATAAGGCTAGTTGATCTGTTCTGACCCTGGACGGTAAGGCTAGTCGATCTGTTCTGACCCTGGACGGTAAGGCTAGTCGATCTGTTCTGACCCTGGACGGTAAGGCTAGTCGATCTGTTCTGACCCTGGACGGTAAGGCTAGTCGATCTGTTCTGACCCTGGACGGTAAGGCTAGTCGATCTGTTCTGACCCTGGACGGTAAGGCTAGTCGATCTGTTCTGACCCTGGACGGTAAGGCTAGTCGATCTGTTCTGACCCTGGACGGTAAGGCTAGTCGATCTGTTCTGACCCTGGACGGTAAGGCTAGTCGATCTGTTCTGACCCTGGACGATAAGGCTGGTCGATCTGTTCTGACTCTGGACGATAAGGCTGGTCGATCTGTTCTGACCCTGGACGGTAAGGCAATTTGATGTTGACTTCCTGAACTCAAGTGTGTGTGTGTGTGTGTTTGCAGATAGCAGCCATCCTGCGGAGGAGGAAGAAGGACTATTACCTGAAGAGACTCCTCCCTGAGATCCTTCAGTCCACGTCCTTCCTCACTGCTAATGGAGGACTCTACATCGCCTTCTTCTGCATCCTCAGGTAAACACACACACACACAGCCAGACATACACAGCCACACACACAGCCAGCCACACACACACACAGCCACACACACACACACACACACAGAGTCCTTGAGTGGCCTGACCTGATAGCCAATCAGAGGGCTTTGAAGCAGTCTCTGTCCTTTGGCCCAGTAGGGTGTAGGGGGTGAAGTCCATAGTGTACTAGAAGGGGCCAGGCAGTGTCAGATAAGACTTCAGATATGTTGTTATCTTGTTTGGTGTGTGTTAGGAAACTGCTGGGTGGCTTCACCTCCTGGTCCGCTGGGTTCGGTGCAGCTCTACCTGCCTCTTACATCTCTATCCTCATGGAACGCAAGAGCAGGTAACCTCTTTTCTCCTCTCCCCTCCCATTTCCTCCTCTATGCTCTCTCCCATTTTCTCCCCTGCCCTCTCATCCCCTCCCTTCCCCTTTCTTCCCCTTTCCTCTTCTTCCCTTTTCTCTTCCTTTATTCTCTTCCCTTTTCCCCCCTCCCCTCTTTTCTCCTCTCCTCTCCCCTCTTTTCTCCTCTCCTCTCCCCTCTTTTCTCCTCTCCTCTCCCCTCTTTTCTCCTCTCCTCTCTCTCCTCTTTTCTCCTCTCCTCTCCCCTCTTTTCTCCTCTCCTCTCCCCTCTTTTCTCCTCTCCTCTCCCCTCTTTTCTCCTCTCCTCTCCCCTCTTTTCTCCTCTCCTCTCTCTCCTCTTTTCTCCTCTCCTCTCCCCTCTTTTCTCCTCTCCTCTCCCCTCTTTTCTCCTCTCCTCTCCCCTCTTTTCTCCTCTCCTCTCCCCTCTTTTCTCCTCTCCTCTCTCTCCTCTTTTCTCCTCTCCT
>NC_092175.1:46482262-46489762 GCF_045791955.1 Oncorhynchus clarkii lewisi | reverse complement strand
TTCTTCAAACCAAGCTGCTTACCTATTGCAGATTCAGTCTTCCCAGCCTGGTGCAGGTCTACAATTTTGTTTCTGGTGTCCTTTGACAGCTCTTTGGTCTTGGCCATAGTGGAGTTTGGAGTGTGAGTGTTTGAGGTTGTGGACAGGTGTCTTTTATACTGATAACAAGTTCAAACAGGTGCCATTAATACAGGTAACTAGTGGAGGACAGAGGAGCCTCTTAAAGAAGAAGTTACAGGTCTGTTAGAGCCAGAAATCTTGCTTGTTTGTAGGTGACCAAATATTTATTTTACACCATAATTTGCAAATAAATTCATTAAAAATCCTACAATGTGATTTTCTGGATTTTTTTCCCCCTCATTTTGTCTGTCATAGTTGAAGTGTACCTATGATGACAATTACAGGCCTCTCTCATCTTTTTAAGTGGGAGAACTTGCACAATTGGTGGCTGACTAAATACTTTTTTGCCCCACTGTATCTACCTGATCTGTTCTGACTGTTATAGCTAGAGGTTAGGGGAAGTGTTTATCTATCTTTCTCTCTCTCTCTATATATACAGTGCCTTGCGAAAGTATTCGGCCCCCTTGAACTTTGCGACCTTTTGCCACATTTCAGGTTTCAAACATAAAGATATAAAACTGTATATTTTTGTGAAGAATCAACAACAAGTGGGACACAATCATGAAGTGGAATGACATTTATTGGATATTTCAAACTTTTTTAACAAATCAAAAACTGAAAAATTGGGTGTGCAAAATTATTCAGCCCCTTTACTTTCAGTGCAGCAAACTCTCTCCAGAAGTTCAGTGAGGATCTCTGAATGATCCAATGTTGACCTAAATGACTAATGATGATAAATACAATCCACCTGTGTGTAATCAAGTCTCTGTATAAATGCACCTGCACTGTGATAGTCTCAGAGGTCCGTTAAAAGCGCAGAGAGCATCATGAAGAACAAGGAACACACCAGGCAGGTCCGAGATACTGTTGTGAAGAAGTTTAAAGCCGGATTTGGATACAAAAAGATTTCCCAAGCTTTAAACATCCCAAGGAGCACTGTGCAAGCGATAATATTGAAATGGAAGGAGTATCAGACCACTGCAAATCTACCAAGACCTGGCCGTCCCTCTAAACTTTCAGCTCATACAAGGAGAAGACTGATCAGAGATGCAGCCAAGAGGCCCATGATCACTCTGGATGAACTGCAGAGATCTACAGCTGAGGGGGGAGACTCTGTCCATAGGACAACAATCAGTCGTATATTGCACAAATCTGGCCTTTATGGAAGAGTGGCAAGAAGAAAGCCATTTCTTAAAGATATCCATAAAATGTGTCATTTAAAGTTTGCCACAAGCCACCTGGGAGACACACCAAACATGTGGAAGAAGGTGCTCTGGTCAGATGAAACCAAAATTGAACTTTTTGGCAACAATGCAAAACGTTATGTTTGGCGTAAAAGCAACACAGCTGAACACACCATCCCCACTGTCAAACATGGTGGTGGCAGCATCATGGTTTGGGCCTGCTTTTCTTCAGCAGGGACAGGGAAGATGGTTAAAATTGATGGGAAGATGGATGGAGCCAAATACAGGACCATTCTGGAAGAAAACCTGATGGAGTCTGCAAAAGACCTGAGACTGGGACGGAGATTTGTCTTCCAACAAGACAATGATCCAAAACATAAAGCAAAATCTACAATGGAATGGTTCAAAAATAAACATATCCAGGTGTTAGAATGGCCAAGTCAAAGTCCAGACCTGAATCCAATCGAGAATCTGTGGAAAGAACTGAAAACTGCTGTTCACAAATGTTCTCCATCCAATCTCACTGAGCTCGAGCTGTTTTGCAAGGAGGAATGGGAAAAAATGTCAGTCTCTCGATGTGCAAAACTGATAGAGACATACCCCAAGCGACTTACAGCTGTAATCGCAGCAAAAGGTGGCGCTACAAAGTATTAACTTAAGGGGGCTGAATAATTTTGCACGCCCAATTTTTCAGTTTTTGATTTGTTAAAAAAGTTTGAAATATCCAATAAATGTCGTTCCACTTCATGATTGTGTCCCACTTGTTGTTGATTCTTCACAAAAAAACACAGTTTTATATCTTTATGTTTGAAGCCTGAAATGTGGCAAAAGGTCGCAAAGTTCAAGGGGGCCGAATACTTTCGCAAGGCACTGTATATATATATCTGTGCTGTTGTGATTGCGTTCCTCCCCAGGTTCATCGTTGGGAAGGAGGAGATTCCAACACACTCCAACCTGTCCGAGCACAGCTATCCACAACCCCGGGAGACATCCGTCAACACAGAGTCACAGAGGTCAACAGGAAGCCCGGCATCCGGCAGGAAGTCCCTCATCACCCTCACCAGGAGACTGCTAGAATCTATGTGAGGACACACACACAGTAATGTTTACATACACACACACACACACACACACACACACACACACACAGTAACAATTGCAAGCAAGCACACACACATACACACAGAGTTGTAGTGACCGTGTTGTCTGTCTCCAGATGCAAGCATGGACCCAGACATCGATGCTGTAAACACTACCAGGACAACTGCATAGTCTACTGTGTCAAGGTGAGATACCTGGTCACTACCAGGACAACTGCATAGTCTACTGTGTCAAGGTGAGATACCTGGTCGCTACCAGGACAACTGCATAGTCTACTGTGTCAAGGTGAGATACCTGGTCGCTACCAGGACAACTGCATAGTCTACTGTGTCAAGGTGAGATACCTGGTCACTACCAGGACAACTGCATAGTCTACTGTGTCAAGGTGAGATACCTGGTCACTACCAGGACAACTGCATAGTCTACTGTGTCAAGGTGAGATACCTGGTCACTACCAGGACAACTGCATAGTCTACTGTGTCAAGGTGAGATACCTGGTCGCTACCAGGACAACTGCATAGTCTACTGTGTCAAGGTGAGATACCTGGTCGCTACCAGGACAACTGCATAGTCTACTGTGTCAAGGTGAGATACCTGGTCGCTACCAGGACAACTGCATAGTCTACTGTGTCAAGGTGAGATACCTGGTCGCTACCAGGACAACTGCATAGTCTACTGTGTCAAGGTGAGATACCTGGTCGCTACCAGGACAACTGCATAGTCTACTGTGTCAAGGTGAGATACCTGGTCGCTACCAGGACAACTGCATAGTCTACTGTGTCAAGGTGAGATACCTGGTCACTACCAGGACAACTGCATAGTCTACTGTGTCAAGGTGAGATACCTGGTCGCTACCAGGACAACTGCATAGTCTACTGTGTCAAGGTGAGATACCTGGTCGCTACCAGGACAACTGCATAGTCTACTGTGTCAAGGTGAGATACCTGGTCGCTACCAGGACAACTGCATAGTCTACTGTGTCAAGGTGAGATACCTGGTCACTACCAGGACAACTGCATAGTGTACTGTGTCAAGGTGAGATACCTGGTCGCTACCAGGACAACTGCATAGTCTACTGTGTCAAGGTGAGATACCTGGTCGCTACCAGGACAACTGCATAGTCTACTGTGTCAAGGTGAGATACCTGGTCACTACCAGGACAACTGCATAGTCTACTGTGTCAAGGTGAGATACCTGGTCGCTACCAGGACAACTGCATAGTCTACTGTGTCAAGGTGAGATACCTGGTCGCTACCAGGACAACTGCATAGTCTACTGTGTCAAGGTGAGATACCTGGTCGCTACCAGGACAACTGCATAGTCTACTGTGTCAAGGTGAGATACCTGGTCGCTACCAGGACAACTGCATAGTCTACTGTGTCAAGGTGAGATACCTGGTCGCTACCAGGACAACTGCATAGTCTACTGTGTCAAGGTGAGATACCTGGTCGCTACCAGGACAACTGCATAGTCTACTGTGTCAAGGTGAGATACACTTTGCAATGATTTAAGAAGGCAGGTTTTACACCCCACCTTTATCATAGAATCAGGCGGCCCAACCCCCACCTTTATCATAGAATCAGACGGCCCAACCCCCACCTTTATCATAGAATCAGGCAGCCCAACCCCCACCTTTATCATACAATCAGGCGGCTCAACCCCCACCTTTATCATACAATCAGGCGGCCCAACCCCCACCTTTATCATACAATCAGGCGGCCCAACCCCCACCTTTATCATACAATCAGGCGGCCCAACCCCCACCTTTATCATACAATCAGGCGGCCCAACCCCCACCTTTATCATACAATCAGGCGGCCCAACCCCCACCTTTATCATACAATCAGGCGGCCCAACCCCCACCTTTATCATAGAATCAGGCGGCCCAACCCCCACCTTTATCATAGAATCAGGCAGCCCAACCCCCACCTTTATCATACAATCAGGTGCACCAAAACAGGTCATGCATAGAAAACATTAGAGAGCAACTTGGAAGGTCCAGCCTTCCATGAAGATCAGAAACTGGGTCTGGTTTGGTAGGTTCCAGCCTTCCGTGAAGATCGGAAACTGGGTCTGGTTTGGTAGGTTCCAGCCTTCCATGAAGATCAGAAACTGGGTCTGGTTTGGTAGGGTCCAGCCTTCCGTGAAGATCGGAAACTGGGTCTGGTTTGGTAGGGTCCAGCCTTCCATGAAGATCAGAAACTGGGTCTGGTTTGGTAGGGTCCATCCTTCCATGAAGGTCAGAAACTGGGTCTGGTTTGGTAGGGTCCAGCCTTCCATGAAGATCAGAAACTGGGTCTGGTTTGGTAGGGTCCATCCTTCCATGAAGGTCAGAAACTGGGTCTGGTTTGGTAGGGTCCAGCCTTCCATGAAGATCAGAAACTGGGTCTGGTTTGGTAGGGTCCATCCTTCCATGAAGGTCAGAAACTGGGTCTGGTTTGGTAGGGTCCAGCCTTCCATGAAGATCAGAAACTGGGTCTGGTTTGGTAGGGTCCAGCCTTCCATGAAGGTCAGAAACTGGGTCTGGTTTGGTAGGGTCCAGCCTTCCATGAAGATCGGAAACTGGGTCTGGTTTGGTCTTAAACATACAGGTGTGTGGTAACATGTTATGCCAAGATCAAAAGAGCTCTCTGAGGTCCTCAGAATAAACCCTTGAGTCTGGGAGGAGTTTCAAGTAATTTCACAGCACTGTACACTGAATGTACAAAACATTAAGGTGACTATAGTGTATTATCTTGGGTATTTGACAGCCCTGACTATAGTGTATTATCTAGGGGGGGGGTGTTTGTATGCTGACTTCACAAAATTAATTTCCATGTAGATGGTCAATAAAGTTTATTGTGAAAGACGGTACAGTGTGAAGATAGGCAGAAACTGCTTCTCCAATAGAAATCTCAGATCATGTTTGTAGGCGATGTCATGGCGACGTTGGCTAGCTATAAGCTCGTGCGCAGAAACACGTCATCTGGTCTAATGGTTGTCTCTTGCTGGACTGTGCGTGTGCAGGCCGTCAACGCACTCCTTCGATATAAAGTCATTTTTTTAAAATGAAGATAAAAACATGTCTTTGTCACTTTCACAAGGCTGGAGTAGTAATATGGTCCACTACTGAAGACATTGGCTCCAATCAGGGATGTGCTTTTAGATTTAGAGAAAATTAACAACTAAGGAAGAATGTTTCATTTCTCTCAATGACTTCTTTAACCCCAAGTCCCGTCCTGGTCGGCCTGGTTGTCCTGGTCGGCCTGGTTATCCTGGTCATCTTGGTCGTCCTGGTGTGCCTGGTCGGCCTGGTTGTCCTGGTCATCTTGGTTATCCTGGTGTGCCTGGTCGGCCTGGTTGTCCTGGTGTGCCTGGTTGTCCTGGTTGTCCTGGTCGGCCTGGTTGTCCTGGTTATCTTGGTTGTCCTGGTGTGCCTGGTTGTCCTGGTCATCTTGGTTGTCCTGGAGTGCCTGGTCGGCCTGGTTGTCCTGGTCATCTTGGTTGTCCTGGTGTGCCTGGTCGGCCTGGTTGTCCTGGTGTGCCTGGTGTGTCTGGTTGTCCTGGTCGGCCTGGTTGTCCTGGTTGTCCTGGTCGGCCTGGTTGTCCTGGTTATCTTGGTTGTCCTGGTGTGCCTGGTTGGCCTGGTCGTCCTGGTGTGCCTGGTTGGCCTGATCGGCCTGGTTGTCCTGGTCATCTTGGTTGTCCTGGTGTGCCTGGTCGGCCTGGTTGTCCTGGTGTGCCTGGTCGGCCTGGTCATCTTGGTTGTCCTGGTGTGCCTGGTTGGCCTGGTCGTCCTGGTGTGCCTGGTTGTCCTGATCGGCCTGGTTGTCCTGGTCATCTTGGTTGTCCTGGTGTGCCTGGTCGGCCTGGTTGTCCTGGTCGGCCTGGTCGGCCTGGTTGTCCTGGTTATCTTGGTTGTCCTGGTATGCCTGGTCGGCCTGGTTGTCCTGGTGTGCCTGGTCGGCCTGGTGTGCCTGGTCGGCCTGGTTGTCCTGGTTGTCCTGGTCGGCCTGGTTGTCCTGGTTATCTTGGTTGTCCTGGTGTGCCTGGTCGGCCTGGTTGTCCTGGTGTGCCTGGTCGGCCTGGTCATCTTGGTTGTCCTGGTGTGCGTGGTTGGCCTGGTCGTCCTGGTGTGCCTGGTTGTCCTGATCGGCCTGGTTGTCCTGGTCATCTTGGTTGTCCTGGTTGTCCTGGTCGGCCTGGTTGTCCTGGTTATCTTGGTTGTCCTGGTTGTCCTGGTCGGCCTGGTTGTCCTGGTTATCTTGGTTGTCCTAGTGTGCCTGGTCGGCCTGGTTGGCTTCACAAGCGTTCCCAGAAGTCTGGTGATGTTGCGTCTCAGTTTAGAAACTGAAATCGTAATGTATTAATGTGGTTTCCATGGCTACCTGATCCGGTGTCGTCTGAAGGTTATAACGACGTTATAATAATGTTATATTCATGTTTCCAGGGATTCATCCGTATGTTCAGTGTGGGCTACCTGATCCAGTGTTGTCTGAAGGTTCCGTCAGCGTTCCGCCAGGTCTTCACGAAGCCGTCCCGCCTCCCCTCTCTCTTCTACAACAAAGAGAACTTCCAGCTGGGGGCTTTCCTAGGGTCCTTCGTCTCTATATACAAGGTAAACTACTAGATTCAGTGTTACTTTTTTAAAAAGTCATATTGCGTATTACTCTTTTACTTCTTCCAACTGTAACTAATGACCTATTACTCCCTGGGAAAAGTCATGAGTTACTGTACTAGTTAGAGGTTCACAGCTGTTATTCTGAAACCTGTTCTCATTCTTTTCATTTCTTTGCTTGACATGGTCTAATAATTTGGTAACACTTTTCGATTTTGGCACACAGAATCTACAGGTCATGAGTAACTTGGTAAAAAAATAATGGCTCTGATTGGCCTTTAGGTTGCTCTGATTGGCCTTTAGGTTGCTCTGATTGGCCTTTAGGTTGCTCTGATTGGCCTTTAGGTTGCTCTGATTGGCCTTTAGGTTGCTCTGATTGGCCTTTAGGTTGCTCTGATTGGCCTTTAGGTTGCTCTGATTGGCCTTTAGGTTGCTCTGATTGGCCTTTAGGTTGCTCTGATTGGCCTTTAGGTTGCTCTGATTGGCCTTTAGGTTGCT
>NC_092175.1:46439762-46477262 GCF_045791955.1 Oncorhynchus clarkii lewisi | reverse complement strand
AATACTATACTATATACATTTATATACTATACTATATATGTTATATACATTTATTTACTATACTATATATACTATATATATTTAGATACTATATATACTATACACTATATACATTTAGATACTATACTATACATACTATATACATTTAGATACTAAAATACACATATTTGAATCCAGGTCTGGTGTGGTTGGTTGTGTGTGTGTGTGTGTGTGTGTGGTTGGGTGTGTGTGGTTGGGTGTGTGTGTGTGTGTGGTTGGGTGTGTGTGTGGTTGGGTGGGTGTGTGTGGTTGGGTGGGTGTGTGTGGTTGGGTGGGTGTGTGTGTGTGTGTGTGTGTTTGGTGGGTGTGTGTTTGGTGTGTGTTGGGTGTGTGTGGGGTTGGGTGTGTGTGGGGTTGGGTGTGTGTGGGGTTGGGTGGTTGGGTGGGTGTGTGTGGTTGGGTGTGTGTGGGTGGTTGGGTGTGGGTGTGGGTGTGGTTGGGTGTGTGTGTGTGTGGTTAGGTGTGTGTGTGGTTGTGTGTGTGGTTGGGTGGTGTGTGTGGGTGTGGTTGTGTGTGTTTGGGTGTGTGTGTGTTGTTGGGTGTGTTTGTGTGGGTGTGGTTGGGGGTTTGTATTGGTGACTAAAACCCCTCTCTCTCCCTACAGGTGTGGTTGGGGGTTTGTGTTGGTGACTAAAACCCCTCTCTCTCCCTACAGGTGTGGTTGGGGGTTTGTATTGGTGACTAAAACCCCTCTCTCTCCCTACAGGTGTGGTTGGGGGTTTGTATTGGTGACTAAAACTCCTCTCTCTCCCTACAGGTGTGGTTGGGGGTTTGTATTGGTGACTAAAACCCCTCTCTCTCCCTACAGGTGTGGTTGGGGGTTTGTGTTGGTGACTAAAACCCCTCTCTCTCCCTACAGGTGTGGTTGGGGGTTTGTATTGGTGACTAAAACCCCTCTCTCTCCCTACAGGTGTGGTTGGGGGTTTGTATTGGTGACTAAAACTCCTCTCTCTCCCTACAGGTGTGGTTGGGGGTTTGTATTGGTGACTAAAACCCCTCTCTCTCCCTACAGGTGTGGTTGGGGGTTTGTATTGGTGACTAAAACCCCTCTCTCTCCCTCAACAGGTTTGCTTTTATGAACAGGAGGGTGCTGGATGTGTTTGGGACTCAGGCCTCCAGAGACTTCCATGGATTCATGCCCAACAGAACCCCTGGTACTCCACCCCGACCCTGAGCCCTGAACAGAACATCACTCTGGGTTGACCCCACACTGTTAGAGGTCAGGGGGTCAGCCAGAGGGGGGGGGGGGGGTCGTCCTAAATGGCGCCCTGTTTCCTGTAGAGTGCACTACATAGGGAACACATTGGCTCTCTCTAAGGACCTGTGTCTGTGTGAGGACACTTCATAAGGATGTTCAACCCATAGAGGGCAGATGATATTGTATGTGAGGGAGGGAGGGATTAAGGGAGGGAGGGATTAAGGGAGGGAGGGATTAAGGAAGGGAGGGATTAAGGAAGGGAGGGAGGGATTGAGGGAGGGAGGGATTGAGGGGGGAGGGGGGAGGGAGGGAGGGATTGAGGGAGGGATTAAGGGAGGGGGGAGGGAGGGATTGAGGGAGGGATTAAGGGAGGAAGGTTTTGGGAAACTGCTCTCGTCGGTAGACGTCTGGACATCTGAGTTGATTTAATATGAGCAATATGGCTTAAACCTATCCGATCCTCTCAGATCTGCCCTGGTGAATAGGGGCTAGGGGAAGGGGCTAGGGCTTGATTTGGGTAACTGACTTAAGGTGAAGAAGGGGGAGTTTGCTGGACGGTTTTCTAGCTGTTGTCTTGGTAGCGCAGGAGGAGGAGCTCTAACCGTGCCGAGAGGGTGATTTATCATTTATGGGATCTACAAGGTGTTCTGTTGTGGAAACCAACCTTCTGGGGTTACACTGGCCGTGTCCCAAATTTGGCTTGCGTACTACTTAATAAAACGGCATACTGTGTACTAATCATAATATATATACTATTTAGCAGTGATGTGGTTGAGTCACTAAACTTGAAGTCCGAGTCGAGGCCCAAGTCCCTGGTCCTATGCCAGGTTATTAACCCAGTCAGATATAGAGGAGTTATTTACCCAGTCAGATATAGAGGGGTTATTTACCCAGTCAGAGGAGTTTTTTACCCAGTCAGGTATAGAGGAGTTATTTACCCAGTCAGATATAGAGGGGTTATTTACCCAGTCAGAGGAGTTATTTACCCAGTCAGGTATAGAGGGGTTATTTACCCAGTCAGAGGAGTTATTTACCCAGTCAGGTATAGAGGAGTTATTTACCCAGTCAGATATAGAGGGTTTATTTACCCAGTCAGAGGAGTTATTTACCCAGTCAGATATAGAGGGTTTATTTACCCAGTCAGAGGAGTTATTTACCCAGTCAGGTATAGAGGAGTTATTTACCCAGTCAGATATAGAGGGGTTATTTACCCAGTCAGAGGAGTTATTTACCCAGTCAGGTATATTGGAGTTATTTACCCATTCAGATATAGAGGGTTTATTTACCCAGTCAGATATAGAGGAGTTATTAACCCAGTCAGATATAGAGGAGTTATTAACCCAGTCAGATATAGAGGGGTTATTAACCCAGTCAGAGGGGTTATTAACCCAGTCAGATATAGAGGAGTTATTAACCCAGTCAGATATAGAGGGGTTATTAACCCAGTCAGAGGGGTTATTAACCCAGTCAGATATAGAGGGGTTATTAACCCAGTCAGAGGGGTTATTAACCCAGTCAGATATAGAGGAGTTATTAACCCAGTCAGATATAGAGGAGTTATTAACCCAGTCAGAGGGGTTATTAACCCAGTCAGAGGGGTTATTAACCCAGTCAGATATAGAGGGGTTATTAACCCAGTCAGATATAGAGGGGTTATTAACCCAGTCAGATATAGAGGAGTTATTTACCCAGTCAGATATAGATGGGTTATTAACCCAGTCAGAGGGGTTATTAACCCAGTCAGATATAGAGGGGTTATTAACCCAGTCAGATATAGAGGGTTTATTTACCCAGTCAGATATAGAGGAGTTATTAACCCAGTCAGATATAGAGGGGTTATTAACCCAGTCAGATATAGAGGGGTTATTAACCCAGTCAGATATAGAGGGGTTATTAACCCAGTCAGATATAGAGGGGTTATTAACCCAGTCAGATATAGAGGGGTTATTAACCCAGTCCGATATAGAGGGGTTATTAACCCAGTCAGATATAGAGGGGTTATTAACCCAGTCAGATATAGAGGAGTTATTAACCCAGTCAGATAGAGAGGGGTTATTAACCCAGTCAGATATAGAGGGGTTATTAACCCAGTCAGATATAGAGGAGTTATTAACCCAGTCAGATATAGAGGGGTTATTAACCCAGTCAGATATAGAGGGGTTATTAACCCAGTCAGATATAGAGGAGTTATTAACCCAGTCAGATATAGAGGGGTTATTAACCCAGTCAGATATAGAGGGGTTATTAACCCAGTCAGATATAGAGGGGTTATTAACCCAGTCAGATATAGAGGGGTTATTAACACAGTCAGATATAGAGGGGTTATTAGCCCAGTCAGATATAGTGTAGTGGCAAGAGGGATTTAGTCAATACATTGTTTGCTATCCTTTTCCTTTCTTTCTGTGCCACCAAATGTTTACCTTGTTTACTGGTAATATTACCATGGCTACGTTCAATAGGCTACCGGTAATGTTACCATGTTAGCTAGCTAGCTAATGAGGTATTATGACTGAACAAGGTTTAGTGTAGCCTAAACTAGTAGCCTCTAACTAGAAAGTTGACGGTCACTGGGTAGCTACGGTGAAGCAGGAGAGTTGGGTATCTAACTAGAAAGTTGACGGTCACTGGGTTCGCTATGGTGAAGCAGGAGAGTTGGGTATCTAACTAGAAAGTTGACGGTCACTGGGTTCGCTACGGTGAAGCAAGAGAGTTGGGTATCTAACTAGAAAGTTGACAGTCACTGGGTTCGCTACGGTGAAGCAAGAGAGTTGGGTATCTAACTAGAAAGTTGACGGTCACTGGGTTCGCTATGGTGAAGCAAGAGAGTTGCCTGCACGATGTGTATGACCGGAGCCTGTCTGCCCACACTCAACGCTTGCTCCCCCGCTTGCTCCCCCGCAGCTCACCAGCTGATGTCGGCTGGGTGTACTGGGTGCAAAAAAAAACCCAAATTGGAACAAAATGCCTTCTGTTTAGGACACAAGTACAGGTTTTGGGACATGGCCACTCAATGGTTAGTGGTTAGAGCGTTGGGCCAGTAACCAAAAGGTTGCTAGATCGAATCCCCGAGCTGACAAGGTACAAATCTGTCGTTCTTCCTCCTGAAAGAGGCATTGTAAATAAGAATTTGTTCTTAACTGACTTGCCTAGTTAAATAAAGTTTTTTTTTTTTTTTTCAAAACGGCAACACACACCTCAGTTCAGCAGCACAGTAACTCCTAATCTCTCCACCAGGGGGCAGGCTTGATTCAGTTCTCAATTCCACTTTCCATTTAGTAATTTATTGATGTCAGAGTTCTAATTAAGTGGAAGTTCAGATTAATCATGTACTAAATTGAAAACTCATTTTATCAAACATTGAACATATTCAATTGACTTCTTTAATTGACTGAGTTAAAACTGTCAGGTCCCAATCCTGCTCTCTCCCTCCCCCTCTTCCCTCTCTCTCCCTCTCTCTCCCTCTCTCTCCCTCTCTCTCCCTCCCTCCCTCTTCCCTCCCTCTTCCCTCTCTCCCTCCCCTCCCTCTTCCCCCTCTCTCCCTCTCTTCCCTCTCTCCTCTTCCCTCTCTCCCTCCCTCCCTTCCCTCTCTTCTCTCTCTCCCTTCCCTCTCCCTCCACTCCCCCTTCCCTCTCTCTCTCCTTCCCTCTCTCTCTCTCCCTCCCTCCCTCCCTTCCTTCCCTCTCTCTCCCTCTCTCTCTCTCTCTCCTTCCCTCTCTCTCCCTCCCCTTCTTTCTCGCTCTCTCTCTCCAGGTTGAGAGAAACTGATTGTGAAAAGCATCATGTAACATAAATCACCATAGAAACGTAGCAGAGATCTTTTAAATATAGCAATATACAGACTAATGTATGATACTTGATTATAATCTCAACATATATAAATACATACCTGTATGATATAAATACCAGTATGACAATGTTTGTAATTTATGTATAAAATAATTCAGCAACATGTTTATTAGTATTTTGTTGATGTTTCCAGAAGGTTTGATGACTTTCTATTGGTTGATGTTTCCAGAAAGTGTGATGACTTTCTATTGGTTGATGTTTCCAGAAGGTTTGATGACTTTCTATTGGTTGATGTTTCCAGAAGGTTTGATGACTTTCTATTGGTTGATGTTTCCAGAAGGTGTGATGACTTTCTATTAAATATTTTGTAAAATCCTGTTGTCTGTTATTTTGGGGATGGAAGATCCAACAGAGCATCAAGCTGGACATTTCCTCTACGTTCGTGGAGCTCATGTCCAACAGGAAAAACATCTGGTGCAGAGTGATATTGCAAACAGAGGGTGTCTGGAATCAGTCATAGACCTACATGCCACATCCTGCCATTGGCCACTTAACCCCCAACGGGCTCCAGGAGTTGTAGTGTTTTACAGTACAGAAAATACCTGACTTTAGGACCATGTATTTACAGAACTGGGACAACTTTTACAATGTTGTTGGAATTCTACACATTCAGATACACACAGCGTTGTTTAAGAAATATTAAGGTGCTATCCAGGATCCTTGGACATCCCTACTGTAAAGACTTGTGTATATCAATGTACCACTAGGCTACCTGCCACCCCTACACTCTAACCACTAGGCTACCTGCCACCCCTACACTCTAACCACTAGGCGACCTGCCGCCCCTCCACTCTAACCATGAGGCTACCTGCTGTCCCTCCTCTCTAACCACTAGGCTACCTGCCGCCCCTCCACTCTAACCACTAGGCTACCTGCTGTCCCTCCTCTCTAACCACTAGGCTACCTGCCGCCCCTCCACTCTAACCATGAGGCTACCTGCTGTCCCTCCTCTCTAACCACTAGGCTACCTGCCGCCCCTCCACTCTAACCACTAGGCTACCTGCCGCCCCTCCACTCTAACCACTAGGCTACCTGCCGCCCCTCCACTCTAACCATGAGGCTACCTGCTGTCCCTCCTGTCTAACCACTAGGCTACCTGCCGCCCCTCCACTCTAACCACTAGGCTACCTGCCGCCCCTCCACTCTAACCATGAGGCTACCTGCTGTCCCTCCTCTCTAACCACTAGGCTACCTGCCGCCCCTCCACTCTAACCACTAGGCTACCTGCCGTCCCTCCACTCTAACCACTAGGCTACCTGCCGCCCCTCCACTCTAACCACTAGGCTACCTGCCGCCCCTCCACTCTAACCACTAGGCTACCTGCCGTCCCTCCACTCTAACCACTAGGCTACCTGCCGCCCCTCCACTCTAACCACTAGGCTACCTGCCGTCCCTCCTCTCTAACCACTAGGCTACCTGCCGCCCCTCCACTCTAACCACTAGGCTACCTGCCGCCCCTCCACTCTAACCACTAGGCTACCTGCCTCTTTAATAGGTGGAACAAATGCATACCGTCAAAGGACACGTTACAACTTAACAATACTGAACTGTGAAAACCAACCTGCCAATATTTAAGATTTGAATATGTAAACTTTGATCGTTTTTGATACAGTCGTGTCATTAATTTTCACCTGATTATTTTTGGGACACTCACATGTCAATCAGAAAGAAATGGTTAATTCAGGTTCAGCCAGTATCAAAAGAGGGGACTTGAGGAGGGAGACGGCGAAGTCCAGACACTGCTGGGAGGTTCAGCCAGTCTCAAAAGGGGACTTGAGGAGGGAGACGGCGAAGTCCAGACACTGCTGGGAGGTTCAGCCAGTCTCAAAAGAGGACTTGAGGAGGGAGACGGCGAAGTCCAGACACTGCTGGGAGGTTCAGCCAGTCTCAAAAGGGGACTTGAGGAGGGAGACGGCGAAGTCCAGACACTGCTGGGAGGTTCAGCCAGTCTCAAAAGGGGACTTGAGGAGGGAGACGGCGAAGTCCAGACACTGCTGGGAGGTTCAGCCAGTCTCAAAAGGGGACTTGAGGAGGGAGACGGCGAAGTCCAGACACTGCTGGGAGGTTCAGCCAGTCTCAAAAGGGGACTTGAGGAGGGAGACGGCGAAGTCCAGACACTGCTGGGAGGTTCAGCCAGTCTCAAAAGAGGGGACTTGAGGAGGGAGACGGCGAAGTCCAGACACTGCTGGGAGGTTCAGCCAGTCTCAAAAGAGGGGACTTGAGGAGGGAGACGGCGAAGTCCAGACACTGCTGGGAGGTTCAGCCAGTCTCAAAAGAGGGGACTTGAGGAGGGAGACGGCGAAGTCCAGACTGCTGGGAGGTTCAGCCAGTCTCAAGAGGGGACTTGAGGAGGGAGACGGCGAAGTCCAGACTGCTGGGAGGTTCAGCCAGTCTCAAAAGGGGACTTGAGGAGGGAGACGGCGAAGTCCAGACACTGCTGGGAGGTTCAGCCAGTCTCAAAAGGGGACTTGAGGAGGGAGACAGCGAAGTCCAGACACTGCTGGGAGGTTCAGCCAGTATCAAAAGAGGGGACTTGAGGAGGGAGACGGCGAAGTCCAGACACTGCTGGGAGGTTCAGCCAGTCTCAAAAGAGGGGACTTGAGGAGGGAGACGGCGAAGTCCAGACACTGCTGGGAGGTTCAGCCAGTCTCAAAAGGGGACTTGAGGAGGGAGACGGCGAAGTCCAGACTGCTGGGAGGTTCAGCCAGTCTCAAAAGAGGGGACTTGAGGAGGGAGACGGCGAAGTCCAGACTGCTGGGAGGTTCAGCCAGTCTCAAAAGAGGGGACTTGAGGAGGGAGACGGCGAAGTCCAGACTGCTGGGAGGTTCAGCCAGTCTCAAAAGAGGGGACTTGAGGAGGGAGACGGCGAAGTCCAGACACTGCTGGGAGGTTCAGCCAGTCTCAAAAGAGGGGACTTGAGGAGGGAGACGGCAAAGTCCAGACTGCTGGGAGGTTCAGCCAGTCTCAAAAGAGGGGACTTGAGGAGGGAGACGGCGAAGTCCAGACTGCTGGGAGGTTCAGCCAGTCTCAAAAGAGGGGACTTGAGGAGGGAGACGGCGAAGTCCAGACACTGCTGGGAGGTTCAGCCAGTCTCAAAAGAGGGGACTTGAGGAGGGAGACGGCAAAGTCCAGACTGCTGGGAGGTTCAGCCAGTCTCAAAAGAGGGGACTTGAGGAGGGAGACGGCGAAGTCCAGACTGCTGGGAGGTTCAGCCAGTCTCAAAAGAGGGGACTTGAGGAGGGAGACGGCGAAGTCCAGACACTGCTGGGAGGTTCAGCCAGTCTCAAAAGAGGGGACTTGAGGAGGGAGACGGCAAAGTCCAGACTGCTGGGAGGTTCAGCCAGTCTCAAAAGAGGGGACTTGAGGAGGGAGACGGCGAAGTCCAGACTGCTGGGAGGTTCAGCCAGTCTCAAAAGGGGACTTGAGGAGGGAGACGGCGAAGTCCAGACACTGCTGGGAGGTTCAGCCAGTCTCAAAAGGGGACTTGAGGAGGGAGACGGCGAAGTCCAGACACTGCTGTGAGGTTCAGCCAGTCTCAAAAGAGGGGACTTGAGGAGGGAGACGGCGAAGTCCAGACACTGCTGTGAGGTTCAGCCAGTCTCAAAAGAGGGGACTTGAGGAGGGAGACGGCGAAGTCCAGACACTGCTGGGAGGTTCAGCCAGTCGCAAAAGAGGGGACTTGAGGAGGGAGACGGCGAAGTCCAGACTGCTGGGAGGTTCAGCCAGTCTCAAAAGAGGGGACTTGAGGAGGGAGACGGCGAAGTCCAGACTGCTGGGAGGTTCAGCCAGTCTCAAAAGAGGGGACTTGAGGAGGGAGACGGCGAAGTCCAGACTGCTGGGAGGTTCAGCCAGTCTCAAAAGAGGGGACTTGAGGAGGGAGACGGCGAAGTCCAGACTGCTGGGAGGTTCAGCCAGTCTCAAAAGGGGACTTGAGGAGGGAGACGGCGAAGTCCAGACACTGCTGGGAGGTTCAGCCAGTCTCAAAAGGGGACTTGAGGAGGGAGACGGCGAAGTCCAGACACTGCTGTGAGGTTCAGCCAGTCTCAAAAGGGGACTTGAGGAGGGAGACGGCGAAGTCCAGACACTGCTGGGAGGTTCAGCCAGTCTCAAAAGGGGACTTGAGGAGGGAGACGGCGAAGTCCAGACACTGCTGGGAGGTTCAGCCAGTCTCAAAAGGGGACTTGAGGAGGGAGACTGCGAAGTCCAGACACTGCTGGGAGGTTCAGCCAGTCTCAAAAGGGGACTTGAGGAGGGAGACGGCGAAGTCCAGACACTGCTGGGAGGTTCAGCCAGTCTCAAAAGGGGACTTGAGGAGGGAGACGGCGAAGTCCAGACACTGCTGGGAGGTTCAGCCAGTCTCAAAAGGGGACTTGAGGAGGGAGACGGCGAAGTCCAGACACTGCTGGGAGGTTCAGCCAGTCTCAAAAGGGGACTTGAGGAGGGAGACGGCGAAGTCCAGACACTGCTGGGAGGTTCAGCCAGTCTCAAAAGGGGACTTGAGGAGGGAGACGGCGAAGTCCAGACACTGCTGGGAGGTTCAGCCAGTCTCAAAAGGGGACTTGAGGAGGGAGACGGCGAAGTCCAGACACTGCTGGGAGGTTCAGCCAGTCTCAAAAGGGGACTTGAGGAGGGAGACGGCAAAGTCCAGACACTGCTGGGAGGTTCAGCCAGTCTCAAAAGGGGACTTGAGGAGGGAGACGGCGAAGTCCAGACACTGCTGGGAGGTTCAGCCAGTCTCAAAAGGGGACTTGAGGAGGGAGACGGCGAAGTCCAGACACTGCTGGGAGGTTCAGCCAGTCTCAAAAGGGGACTTGAGGAGGGAGACGGCGAAGTCCAGACACTGCTGGGAGGTTCAGCCAGTCTCAAAAGGGGACTTGAGGAGGGAGACGGCGAAGTCCAGACACTGCTGGGAGGTTCAGCCAGTCTCAAAAGGGGGGACTTGAGGAGGGAGACGGCGAAGTCCAGACACTGCTGGGAGGTTCAGCCAGTCTCAAAAGAGGGGACTTGAGGAGGGAGACGGCGAAGTCCAGACTGCTGGGAGGTTCAGCCAGTCTCAAAAGGGGACTTGAGGAGGGAGACGGCGAAGTCCAGACACTGCTGGGAGGTTCAGCCAGTCTCAAAAGGGGACTTGAGGAGGGAGACGGCGAAGTCCAGACACTGCTGGGAGGTTCAGCCAGTCTCAAAAGGGGACTTGAGGAGGGAGACGGCGAAGTCCAGACACTGCTGGGAGGTTCAGCCAGTCTCAAAAGGGGGGACTTGAGGAGGGAGACGGCGAAGTCCAGACACTGCTGGGAGGTTCAGCCAGTCTCAAAAGAGGGGACTTGAGGAGGGAGACGGCGAAGTCCAGACTGCTGGGAGGTTCAGCCAGTCTCAAAAGGGGACTTGAGGAGGAAAACGGCGAAGTCCAGACACTGCTGGGAGGTTCAGCCAGTCTCAAAAGGGGGGACTTGAGGAGGGAGACGGCGAAGTCCAGACACTGCTGGGAGGTTCAGCCAGTCTCAAAAGAGGGGACTTGAGGAGGGAGACGGCGAAGTCCAGACTGCTGGGAGGTTCAGCCAGTCTCAAAAGAGGGGACTTGAGGAGGGAGCGGGCGCAGCCCAGACTGCTGGGAGGTTCAGCCAGTCTCAAAAGGGGGGACTTGAGGAGGGAGACGGCGAAGTCCAGACACTGCTGGGAGGTTCAGCCAGTCTCGAAGGGGGACTAGAGGAGGGAGACGGCGAAGTCCAGAAACTGCTGGGAGGTTCAGCCAGTCTCAAAAGAGGGGACTTGAGGAGGGAGACGGCGAAGTCCAGACTGCTGGGAGGTTCTGCCAGTCTCAAAAGGGGACTTGAGGAGGGAGACGGCGAAGTCCAGACACTGCTGGGAGGTTCAGCCAGTCTCAAAGGGGGACTTGAGGAGGGAGACGGCGAAGTCCAGACACTGCTGGGAGGTTCAGCCAGTCTCAAAAGAGGGGACTTGAGGAGGGAGACGGCGAAGTCCAGACACTGCTGGGAGGTTCAGCCAGTCTCAAAAGGGGACTTGAGGAGGGAGACGGCGAAGTCCAGACACTGCTGGGAGGTTCAGCCAGTCTCAAAAGGGGGGACTTGAGGAGGGAGACGGCGAAGTCCAGACACTGCTGGGAGGTTCAGCCAGTCTCAAAAGAGGGGACTTGAGGAGGGAGACGGCGAAGTCCAGACTGCTGGGAGGTTCAGCCAGTCTCAAAAGAGGGGACTTGAGGAGGGAGACGGCGAAGTCCAGACTGCTGGGAGGTTCAGCCAGTCTCAAAAGGGGGGACTTGAGGAGGGAGACGGCGAAGTCCAGACACTGCTGGGAGGTTCAGCCAGTCTCGAAGGGGGACTAGAGGAGGGAGACGGCGAAGTCCAGAAACTGCTGGGAGGTTCAGCCAGTCTCAAAAGAGGGGACTTGAGGAGGGAGACGGCGAAGTCCAGACTGCTGGGAGGTTCTGCCAGTCTCAAAAGGGGACTTGAGGAGGGAGACGGCGAAGTCCAGACACTGCTGGGAGGTTCAGCCAGTCTCAAAGGGGGACTTGAGGAGGGAGACGGCGAAGTCCAGACACTGCTGCCCTCTTTGTTCTGAGTGTTTGCAGTGCTACTAGTGATTTTTTTTTTGTTAATCTGTGTAGCTCACATATTATATGCACATTATGATACGGCTAGCAAATGTTATCAGATAATGACAATAACAGTAGTTTTAGATGATGTGATGGAGGAGGGGATGAGTGTGCAGACTGTTGGGCAATCAGACGTCACTAGATGCAGAATTTCGTCTGGATGGAGAGGACAGAAAGAATTTTAAAGGATGAGGAGAGAGGCAGAATCGAGAGATGCTTGATCAGGTGCTGCAGCCAGTCTCAGTCAGGGGTTCAATAACGGGGGCCTGGTTTAGGCCAGTCTCAGTCAGGGTTTCAATAACGGGGGCCTGGTTTAGGCCAGTCTCAGTCAGGGGTTCTTTAACGGGGGCCTGGTTTAGGCCAATCTCAGTCAGGGGTTCAATAACACAAGTCTGGTTTAGGCCAGTCTCAGTCAGGGGTTCAATAACATGGGTCTGGATTAGGCCAGTCTCAGTCAGGGGTTCAATAACAGTGGCCTGGTTTAGGCCAGTCTGAGTCAGGGGTTCAATAACAGGGGTCTGGTTTAGGCCAATCTCAGTCAGGGGTTCAATAACACAGGTCTGGTTTAGGCCAGTCTGAGTCAGGGGTTCAATAACAGGGGTCTGGTTTAGGCCAGTCTGAGTCAGGGGTTCAATAACAGGGGCCTGGTTTAGGCCAGTCTGAGTCAGGGGTTCAATGACAGGGGTCTGGTTTAGGCCAGTCTCAGTCAGGGGTTCAATAACAGGGGTCTGGTTTAGGCCAGTCTCAGTCAGGGGTTCAATGACAGGGGTCTGGTTTAGGCCAGGCTCAGTCAGGGGTTCAATAACAGGGGCCTGGTTTAGGCCAGTCTCAGTCAGGGGTTCAATAACAGGGGCCTGGTTTAGGCCAATCTCAGTCAGGGGTTCAATAACACAGGTCTGGTTTAGGCCAGTCTCAGTCAGGGGTTCAATAACAGGGGCCTGGTTTAGGCCAGTCTGAGTCAGGGGTTCAATAACATGGGTCTGGATTAGGCCAGTCTCAGTCAGGGGTTCAATAACAGTGGCCTGGTTTAGGCCAGTCTGAGTCAGGGGTTCAATAACAGGGGTCTGGTTTAGGCCAATCTCAGTCAGGGGTTCAATAACACAGGTCTGGTTTAGGCCAGTCTGAGTCAGGGGTTCAATAACAGGGGTCTGGTTTAGGCCAGTCTGAGTCAGGGGTTCAATAACAGGGGCCTGGTTTAGGCCAGTCTGAGTCAGGGGTTCAATGACAGGGGTCTGGTTTAGGCCAGTCTCAGTCAGGGGTTCAATAACAGGGGTCTGGTTTAGGCCAGTCTCAGTCAGGGGTTCAATGACAGGGGTCTGGTTTAGGCCAGTCTCAGTCAGGGGTTCAATAACAGGGGCCTGGTTTAGGCCAGTCTCAGTCAGGGGTTCAATAACAGGGGCCTGGTTTAGGCCAATCTCAGTCAGGGGTTCAATAACACAGGTCTGGTTTAGGCCAGTCTCAGTCAGGGGTTCAATAACAGGGGCCTGGTTTAGGCCAGTCTGAGTCAGGGGTTCAATAACAGGGGCCTGGTTTAGGCCAGTCTCAGTCAGGGGTTCAATAACAGGGGTCTGGTTTAGGCCAGTCTCAGTCAGGGGTTCAGTAACATGGGCCTGGTTTAGGCCAGTCTGAGTCAGGGGTTCAATAACAGGGGTCTGGTTTAGGCCAGTCTCAGTCACGGGTTCAGTAACATGGGCCTGGTTTAGGCCAGCCTCAGTCAGGGGTTCAATAACATGGGCCTGGTTTAGGCCAGTCTCAGTCAGGGGTTCAATAACATGGGTCTGGTTTAGGCCATTCTCAGTCAGGGGTTCAGTAACATGGGTCTGGTTTAGGCCAGTCTGAGTCAGGGGTTCAATAACATGGGTCTGGTTTAGGCCATTCTCAGTCAGGGGTTCAATAACATGGGTGTGGTTTAGGCCAGTCTGAGTCAGGGGTTCAATAACATGGGTCTGGTTTAGGCCATTCTCAGTCAGGGGTTCAGTAACATGGGTCTGGTTTAGGCCAGTCTGAGTCAGGGGTTCAATAACACAGGTCTGGTTTAGGCCAGTCTGAGTCAGGGGTTCAATAACATGGGTCTGGTTTAGGCCATTCTCAGTCAGGGGTTCAGTAACATGGGTCTGGTTTAGGCCAGTCTGAGTCAGGGGTTCAATAACACAGGTCTGGTTTAGGCCAGTCTCAGTCAGGGGTCTGAGTCTGGTTTAGTTGGAAGGCCTCTCACCACGTGAAGGTACAGGGCCGAGAGAAGGATTTGTTTTTTCATTAAGGCCTTTAACCCCCTACTCTATCTTTTGTAGTGTTTGACCTGATGGGGCTTGGATAGGTGTAGCGATATGGTGATGACTCAACCCTGCTGTGTTTGACCTGATGGGGCTTGGATAGGTGTAGCGATATGGTGATGACTTAACCCTGCTGTGTTTGACCTGATGGGGCTTGGATAGGTGTAGCGATATGGTGATGACTCATCCCTGCTGTGTTTGACCTGATGGGGCTTGGATAGGTGTAGCGATATGGTGATGACTCAACCCTGCTGTGTTTGTCCTCATGGGGCTTGGATAGGTGTAGCGATATGGTGATGACTCAACCCTGCTGTGTTTGACCTGATGGGGCTTGGATAGGTGTAGCGATATGGTGATGACTCAACCCTGCTGTGTTTGACCTCATGGGGCTTGGATAGGTGTAGCGATCTGGTGATGACTCAACCCTGCTGTGTAACGGACTCCAGGAGACTTCTGCCATATTACATTCACACATCTAGAACATCCAGATGTGCATACATTAACTAGAAACCCAATTCCATACCAATTCTGGCCTAAGATTTGATTTGGAATTGGACACACAGGATTAACGGCTTGGGAGAAAGCGTTAAGGACCAGTAAATCTGTAACTAGGCAACTGAACAGCAATTTCATTCAATTGAACATTTTATTTGTAATGAATAAATGTAATATGCAAATGTAAACATTTTACAGCCAATTTGAGAAAGTTTCAAATATTTACCGGCAAACAAATGGAAAAATTTACAAATACTGACATGCTTGTAAACGTTACAAGACAGATACAAAAGGTCGGGAGTCACAGTTTCCTTGTTTTTGAAAGAAAATCACAAAAAAAATGTCCATTAGAATATCATCAAATTGATCAGAAATACAGTGTAGACATTGTTAATGTTATAAATGACTATTGTAGCTGGAAACGGCTGATTTTTTATGGAATATCTACATAGGCGTACAGAGGCCCATTATCAGCAACCATCACTCCTGTGTTCCAATGGCACGTTGGGTTAGCTAATCCAAGTTTATCATTTTAAAAGGCTAATTGATCATTAGAAAACACTTTTGCAATTATGTTAGCACAGCTGAAAACTGTTGTCATGATTAAAGAAGCAATTAAACTGGCCTTTAGACTAGTTGAGTATCTGGAGCATCAGCATTTGTGGGTTCGATTACAGGCTCGAAATGGCCAGAAACAAATAACTTTCTTCTGAAACTCGTCAGTCTATTCTTGTTCTGAGAATTGAAGGCTATTCCAAGCGAGAAATTGCCCAGAAACTGAAGATCTCGTACAACGCTGTGTACTACTCCCTTTACAGAACAGCACAAACTGGCTCTAACCAGAATAGAAAGAGGAGTGGGAGGCTCCGGTGCACAACTGAGCAAGAGGACAAGTACATTAGAGTGTCTAGTTTAAGAAACAGACGCCTCACAAGTCCTCAACTGGCAGTACTGAGTCAATGATAACATGGCTGGATACAGTTGAAGTAGGAAGTTTACATACACCTAGGTTGGAGTCATTAAAACCCGTTTTTCAACCACTCCACAAATTTCTTGTTAACAAACTAGTTTTGGAAAGTCAGTTAGGACATCTACTTTGTGCGTGACACAAGTAATTTTTCCAACAATTATTTACAGATTATTTTACTTATAATTCACTGTATCACAATTTCAGTGGGTCAGAAATGTACATACACTAAGTTGACTGTGTATTTAAACAGCCTGGAAAATTCCAGAAATGATGTCATGGCTTTAGAAGCTTCTGATAGGCTAATTTACACTTATTTGAGTCAATTGGAGGTGTACCTGTGGATGTATTTCAAGGCCTACTTTCAAACCCAGTGCCTCTTTGCTTGACATCCTGGGAAAATCAAAAGAAATCAGCCAAGACCTCAGAAAAAAATTGTAGACCTCCACAAGTCTGGTTCATCCTTGGGAGCAATTTCCAAATGCCTGAAGGTACCACGTTCATCTGTACAAACAATAGTACGCATGTATAAACACCATGGGACCACGCAGCCGTCCAACCGCTCAGGAAGGATACGCGTTCTGTCTCCTGGAGATGAACGTACTTTGGTGAGAAAAGTGCAAATCAATCCCAAAACAACAGCAAAGGACCTTGTGAAGATGCTGGAGGAAACAGGTACAAAATTATCTATATCCACAGTAAAACGAGTCCTATATCGACATAACCTGAAAGGCCGCTCAGCAAGGAAGAAGCCTCTGCTCCAAAACCGCCATAGAAAAAGCCAGACTACGGTTTGCTACTGCACATGGGGACTAAGATCGTACTTTTTGGGGACATGTCCTCTGGTCTGATGAAACAAAAATAGAACTGTTTGGCCATAATGACCATCGTTATGTTTGGAGGGAAAAGGGGAAGGCTTGCAAGCTGAAGAACACCATCCCAACCGCACGGGGGTGGCAGCATCATGTTGTGGGGGTGCTTTGCTGCAGGAGGGACTGGTGCTCTTCACAAAATAGATGGCATCATGAGGAGGTGAAAAATATGTGGATATATTGAAGCAACATCAGTCAGGAAGTTAAAGATTGGTCGCAAATGGGTCTTCCAAATGGACAATGACCCCAAGCATACTTCCAAAGTTGTGGCAAAATGGCTCCCCATTCTGTTCTATAGAGTCAGCCCACCAACCAACCTTCCCCATTCTGTACTATAGAGAGTCAGCCCACCAACCAACCCTCCCCATTCTGTACTATAATCAGCCCACCAACCAATTCCACTCCATGCTGTACTATAGTCAGCCCACCAACCAACCCTCCCCATTCTGTACTATAGTCAGCCCACCAACCAACCCTCTCCATTCTGTACTATAGAGAGTCAGCCCACCAACCAACCCTCCCCATTCTGTACTATAGTCAGCCCACTAACCAACCCTACTTATTCTGTACTATAGAGAGTCAGCCCACTAACCAACCCTCCCCATTCTATACTATAGAGAGTCAGCCCACCAACCAACCCTACTTATTCTGTACTATCGAGAGTCAGCCCACCAACCAACCCTCCCCATTCTGTACTATAGAGAGTCAGCCCACCAACCAACCCTCTCCATTCTGTACTATAGTCAGCCCACTAACCAACCCTCCCCATTCTGTACTATAGAGAGTCAGCCCACCAACCAACCCTCTCCATTCTGTACTATAGTCAGCCCACTAACCAACCCTCCCCATTCTATACTATAGAGAGTCAGCCCACCAACCAACCCTACTTATTCTGTACTATAGAGAGTCACCCCACTAACCAACCCTCCCCATTCTGTACTATAGAGAGTCAGCCCACTAACCATTCCTCCCCATTCTGTAATATAGAGAGTCAGCCCACCAACCAACCCTCTCCATTCTGTACTATAGTCACCCCACTAACCAACCCTCCCCGTTCTGTACTATAGAGAGTCAGCCCACTAACCAACCCTCCCCATTCTATACTGTAGAGAGTCAGCCCACTAACCAACCCTCCCCATTCTGTACTATAGAGAGTCAGCCCACCAACCAACCCTCTCCATTCTGTACTATAGTCAGCCCACTAACCAACCCTCCCCATTCTGTACTATAGAGAGTCAGCCCACCAACCAACCCTCCCCATTCTGTACTATAGAGAGTCAGCCCACCAACCAACCCTCTCCATTCTGTACTATAGTCAGCCCACTAACCAACCCTCCCCATTCTATACTATAGAGAGTCAGCCCACTAACCAACCCTACTTATTCTGTACTATAGAGAGTCACCCCACTAACCAACCCTCCCCATTCTGTAATATAGAGAGTCAGCCCACCAACCAACCCTCTCCATTCTGTACTATAGTCACCCCACTAACCAACCCTCCCCATTCTGTACTATAGAGAGTCAGCCCACTAACCAACCCTCCCCATTCTGTACTAGTTATACTATAGAGAGCCACTTGACCAGAGAAGAGTGTAGGTAATGACTGTTTTTAAGTGAGACTCAATGAGACATCTGATGTCCCGGATGGGAATGAAATGATAGGTTACTACTGATGGGAGGGAAACAGCTTGATTCTGATAGGTTACTACTGATGGGAGGGAAACAGCTTGATTCTGATAGGTTACTACTGATGGGAGTGAAACAGCTTGATTCTGATAGGTTACTACTGATGGGAGTGAAACAGCTTGATTCTGATAGGTTACTACTGATGGGAGTGAAACAGCTTGATTCTGATAGGTTACTACTGATGGGAGTGAAACAGCTTGATTCTGATAGGTTAATACTGATGGGAGTGAAACAGCTTGATTCTGATAGGTTACTACTGATGGGAGTGAAACAGCTTGATTCTGATAGGTTACTACTGATGGGAGTGAAACAGCTTGATTCTGATAGGTTACTACTGATGGGAGGGAAACAGCTTGATTCTGATAGGTTACTACTGATGGGAGGGAAACAGCTTGATTCTGATAGGTTACTACTGATGGGAGTGAAACAGCTTGATTCTGATAGGTTACTACTGATGGGAGTGAAACAGCTTGATTCTGATAGGTTACTACTGATGGGAGTGAAACAGCTTGATTCTGATAGGTTACTACTGATGGGAGTGAAACAGCTTGATTCTGATAGGTTACTACTGATGGGAGTGAAACAGCTTGATTCTGATAGGTTACTACTGATGGGAGTGAAACAGCTTGATTCTGATAGGTTACTACTGATGGGAGGGAAACAGCTTGATTCTGATAGGTTACTACTGATGGAAGTGAAACAGCTTGATTCTGATAGGTTACTACTGATGGGAGGGAAACAGCTTGATTCTGATAGGTTACTACTGATGGGAGTGAAACAGCTTGATTCTGATAGGTTACTACTGATGGGAGTGAAACAGCTTGTGGAGGTCGTGGTTTCTTTGCAGCAATTTGACCATGAAGGCCTGATTCACACAGTCTCCTCTGAACAGTTGCTGTTGAGATGTATCTGTTACTTGAACTCTGTGAAACATTTATTTGTGCTGCAATTTCTGAGGCTGTTAACTCTAATGAACTTATCCTCTGCAGCAGAGGTAACTCTGGGTCCTCCTTTCCTCTGGCGGTCCTCATGAGAGCCAGTTTCATCACAGCAGAGGTAACTCTGGGTCTTCCTTTCCTCTGGCGGTCCTCATGAGAGCCAGTTTCATCACAGCAGAGGTAACTCTGGGTCTTCCTGTGGTGGTCCTCATGAGAGCCAGTTTCATCACAGCAGAGGTAACTCTGGGTCTTCCTGTGGCGGTCCTCATGAGAGCCAGTTAACTCTAATGAACTTATCCTCTGCAGCATAGGTAACTCTGGGTCCTCCTTTCCTGTGGCGGTCCTCATGAGAGCCAGTTTCATCACAGCAGAGGTAACTCTGGGTCTTCCTGTGGCGGTCCTCATGAGAGCCAGTTAACTCTAATGAACTTATCCTCTGCAGCATAGGTAACTCTGGGTCCTCCTTTCCTGTGGCGGTCCTCATGAGAGCCAGTTTCATCACAGCAGAGGTAACTCTGGGTCTTCCTGTGGCGGTCCTCATGAGAGCCAGTTAACTCTAATGAACTTATCCTCTGCAGCAGAGGTAACTCTGGGTCCTCCTTTCCTGTGGCGGTCCTCATGAGAGCCAGTTTCATCACAGCAGAGGTAACTCTGGGTCTTCCTGTGGTGGTCCTCATGAGAGCCAGTTTCATCACAGCAGAGGTAACTCTGGGTCTTCCATTCCTGTGACGGTCCTCATGAGAGACAGTTTCATCACAGCTCTTGATGGTTTCTGCTACTGCACTTGAAGACACTTTAAAAGTTCTTGACATTTTCCAGATTGACTGACCTGCATGTCTTAAAGGCATTATGGACTGTCGTTTCTCTTTGCTTATTTGATCTGTTCTTGCAATAATATGGACTTTTACCAAATAGGGCTGTCTTCTGTATACCACCCTTACCTTGTCACAACACAACTGATTGGCTCAAACGCATTAAGAAGGAAAGAAATTCCACAAATTAACTTTTAAGAAGGCACACCTGTTTATTGAAATGCATTCCAGGTGACTACCTCATGAAGCTGGTTGAGAGAATGCCAAGAGTGTTCAATGCTGTCATCAAGGCAAAGGGTAGCTGCTTGGAAGAATCTCAAATATAAAATAAATGTTGATTTGTTTAACACTTTTTTGGTTACTACATGATTCCATATGTGTTATTTCATAGTTTTGATGTCTTCACTATTATTCTACTATGTAAAAAAATAAAATAAAACCCTTGAATGAGTAGGTGTGTCCAAACTTTTGACTGGTACACATTTTTTGCAGTTTTACTTTAGTGCCTTATTACAAAATGGATTCACGTTATGGAATGTTTTTTATTCTGTACAGGCTTTCTTCTTTTACGTTAGTATTGTGTAGTAACTACAATGTTGTTGATCCATCCTTAGTTTTCTCCTATCACAGCCATTAAACTCTGTAACTGTTTTAAAGTCACCGTTGGCCTCATGGTGAAATCCCTGAGCGGTTTCCTTCCTCTCCAGCAACTGAGTTAGGAAGGATGCCTGTATCTTTGTAGTGACTGGGTGTATTGATACACCATCCAAAGTGTAATGAATAACTTCACCATGTTCAAAGGGATATTCAATGTCTACATTGCGAGGCAGCATTGAAAAACCTCCCTGGTCTTTGTGGTTGAATCTCTTTTAATAATTCACAGCTCTTTGTCTCGGGCCTGACAACATCCGTACCAATATATCCTCCAAACACCGGCTTTGATCATTATCACTTCAATATAAACTGTTCAGATACAGTAAAAGGCAACACGTGCTTCTACATTAAATTAACATGTGAAAAATATAAAGAGTAGAGAGATGTATTCTGTGGTGTAGAAGCTGTGTAGGTGCTTCTACACCTGCATTGCTTTCTGTTTGGGGGTTTTAGGCTGGGTTTCTGTACAGCACTTTGTGACATCAGCTGATGTAAATGCATTTGATTTGATTTGAATGAGCCTGGTTCCTCTCTAGGTTTCTTCCTAGGTTTTGGCCTTTCTAGGGAGTTTTTCCTAGCCACCGTGCTTCTACACCTGCATTGCTTGCTGTTTGGGGTTTTAGGCTGGGTTTCTGTACAGCACTTTGAGATACCAGCTGATGTAAGAAGGGGCTTTATAGATACATTTCATTGATTGATTGATTGATTTTATTTGGTATTCAAATACAGCTCTCAGAAAACCTAGTAATATTTTAAGGTATTTAAATATATGCAAGTTGTTTGAAAGTTATTTGAAAATAAAAAATATATACAGTGCCTTGCGAAAGTATTCGGCCCCCTTGAACTTTGCGACCTTTTGCCACATTTCAGGCTTAAAACATAAAGATATAAAACTGTATTTTTTTGTGAAGAATCAACAACAAGTGGGACACAATCATCAAGTGGAACGAAATTTATTGGATATTTCAAACCTTTTTAACAAATCAAAAACTGAAAAATTGGGCGTGCAAAATTATTCAGCCCCTTTACTTTCAGTGCAGCAAACTCTCTCCAGAAGTTCAGTGAGGATCTCTGAATGATCCAATGTTGACCTAAATGACTAATGATGATAAATACAATCCACCTGTGTGTAATCAAGTCTCCGTATAAATGCACCTGCACTGTGATAGTCTCAGAGGTCCGTTAAAAGCGCAGAGAGCATCATGAAGAACAAGGAACACACCAGGCAGGTCCGAGATACTGTTGTGCAGAAGTTTAAGCCGGATTTGGATACAAAAAGATTTCCCAAGCTTTAAACATCCCAAGGAGCACTGTGCAAGCGATAATATTGAAATGGAAGGAGTATCAGACCACTGCAAATCTACCAAGACCTGGCCGTCCCTCTAAACTTTCAGCTCATACAAGGAGAAGACTGATCAGAGATGCAGCCAAGAGGCCCATGATCACTCTGGATGAACTGCAGAGATCTACAGCTGAGGTGGGAGACTCTGTCCATAGGACAACAATCAGTCGTATATTGCACAAATCTGGCCTTTATGGAAGAGTGGCAAGAAGAAAGCCATTTCTTAAAGATATCCATAAAAAGTGTCGTTTAAAGTTTGCCACAAGCCACCTGGGAGACACACCAAACATGTGGAAGAAGGTGCTCTGGTCAGATGAAACCAAAATGGAACTTTTTGGCAACAATGCAAAACGTTATGTTTGGCGTAAAAGCAACACAGCTGAACACACTATCCCCACTGTCAAACATGGTGGTGGCAGCATCATGGTTTGGGCCTGCTTTTCTTCAGCAGGGACAGGGAAGATGGTTAAAATTGATGGGAAGATGGATGGAGCCAAATACAGGACCATTCTGGAAGAAAACCTGATGGAGTCTGCAAAAGACCTGAGACTAGGACGGAGATTTGTCTTCCAACAAGACAATGATCCAAAACATAAAGCAAAATCTACAATGGAATGGTTCAAAAATAAACATATCCAGGTATTAGAATGGCCAAGTCAAAGTCCAGACCTGAATCCAATCGAGAATCTGTGGAAAGAACTGAAAACTGCTGTTCACAAATGCTCTCCATCCAACCTCACTGAGCTCGAGCTGTTTTGCAAGGAGGAATGGGAAAAAATGTCAGTCTCTCGATGTGCAAAACTGATAGAGACATACCCCAAGCGACTTACAGCTGTAATCGCAGCAAAAGGTGGCGCTACAAAGTATTAACTTAAGGGGGCTGAATAATTTTGCACGCCCAATTTTTCAGTTTTTGATTTGTTAAAAAAGTTTGAAATATCCAATAAATGTCGTTCCACTTCATGATTGTGTCCCACTTGTTGTTGATTCTTCACAAAAAAATACAGTTTTATATCTTTATGTTTGAAGCCTGAAATGTGGCAAAAGGTCGCAAAGTTCAAGGGGGCCGAATACTTTCGCAAGGCACTGTATATATCCTATAGCCTAGAATGAAGTACAGCCTATTGAGTCCACTGGTCCCACTCATTCACTCAGCCTATTGAGTCCACTGGTCCCACTCGTTCACTCAGCCTATTGAGTCCACTGGTCCCACTCATTCACTCAGCCTATTGAGTCCACTGGTCCCATTCACTCAGCCTATTGAGTCCACTGGTCCCACTCATTCACTCAGCCTATTGAGTCCACTGTTCCCATTCATTCACTCAGCCTATTGAGTCCACTCATTCACTCAGCCTATTGAGTCCACTGGTCCCACTCATTCACTCAGCCTATTGAGTCCACTGGTCCCAGTCCTTCACTCAGCCTATTGAGTCCACTGGTCCCAGCCCTTCACTCAGCCTATTGAGTCCACTGGTCCCAGTCATTCACTCAGCCTAATGAGTCCACTGGTCCCACTCATTCACTCAGCCTATTGAGTCCACTGGTCCCATTCATTCACTCAGCCTATTGAGTCCACTGGTCCCACTCCTTCACTCAGCCTATTGAGTCCACTGGTCCCACTCATTCACTCAGCCTATTGAGTCCACTGGTCCCAGTCCTTCACTCGGCCTATTGAGTCCACTGGTCCCACTCATTCACTCAGCCTATTGAGTCCACTGGTCCCAGTCCTTCACTCAGCCTATTGAGTCCACTGGTCCCAGTCCTTCACTCAGCCTATTGAGTCCACTGGTCCCATTCACTCAGCCTATTGAGTCCACTGAATCCCCTCAACATTAGAGTAGACCATTTCTGAAGCTTCAAAATGGCTAACAAATATATTTTCATAATGAGTGAGACATAAGACTTTATCCAGTTCTTATACAGTATGTTGTGAGTGGATAGACGGGTTAGTTAGTAAAGTAACATTAAGACTGTATCCAGTTCTTATACAGTATGTTGTGAGTGGATAGACGGGTTAGTTAGTAAAGTAACATTAAGACTGTATCCAGTTCTTATACAGTATGTTGTGAGTGGATAGACGGGTTAGTTAGTAAAGTAATGTTAAGACTTTATCCAGTTCTTATACAGTATGTTGTGAGTGGATAGACGGGTTAGTTAGTAAAGTAATGTTAAGACTTTATCCAGTTCTTATACAGTATGTTGTGAGTGGATAGACGGGTTAGTTAGTAAACTAATGTTAACCTGTTAGTAAAGGAGAAGGGATTTGTTTGACAATCAGATGTAAACGTCACAACCCCCACCTGAGGGCCCGACGTCCACAGGTGGGGGTTGTGCTTACAGCCCAACACCGTGCAGGACGTTTGGCATTTGCCAGAGAACACCAAGATTGGCAAATTCGCCACTGGCGCCCTGCGCTCTTCACAGATGAAAGCAGGTTTACACTGAGCACGTGACAGACGTGACAGAGTCTGGAGACGCCGTGGAGAACGTTCTGCTGCCTGCAACATCCTCCAGCATGACCGGTTTGGCGGTGGGTCAGTCATGGTGTGGGGTGGCATTTCTTTGGGGGGGCGCACAGCCCTCCATGTGCTCGCCAGAGGTAGCCTGACTGCCATTAGGTGCCGAGATGAGATCCTCAGACCCCTTGTGAGACCATATGCTGGTGCGGTTGGCCCTGGGTTCCTCCTAATGCAAGACAATGCTAGACCTCATGTGGCTGGAGTGTGTCAACAGTTCCTGCAAGAGGAAGGCATTGATGCTATGGACTGGCCCGCCCGTTCCCCAGACCTGAATCAAGTTGAGCACATCTGGGACATCATGTCTCGCTCCATCCACCAACACCACGTTGCACCACAGACTGTCCAGGAGTTGGCGGATGCTTTAGTCCAGGTCTGGGAGGAGATCCCTCAGGAGTCCATCCGCCACCTCATCAGGAGCATGCCCAGGCGTTGTAGGGAGGTCATACAGGCACGTGGAGGCCACACACACTACTGAGCCTCATTTTGACTTGTTTTAAGTACATTACATCAAAGTTGGATCAGCCTGTAGTGTGTTTTTCCACTTTAATTTTGAGTGCGACTCCAAATCCAGACCTCCATGGGTTGATAAATTTGATTTCCATTGATAATGTTTGTGTGATTTTGTTGTCAGCACATTCAACTATGTAAAGAAAAAAGTATTTAATAAGAATATTTCATTCATTCAGATCTAGGATGTGTTGTTTTAGTGTTCCCTTTATTTTTTTGAGCAGTGTATATATATATATATATATATGTACACACTAACCACAACCTATTTTTTTGAGCAGTGTATAACCACGTTTAACTCTGTGGTAGAAACAAACGTTAAACTGCCCAGAAGAGACATGACTCTGATTGATTAATTATTATTGATTAATCTCTATTACATTCTGAAGCTTGGCTGCAGCCTTCAATAATTGAGGAGACCAACAACAACAAAAATGAACTTTGCTATTCTGTCCGTCATTAACTGAGCTTTTCACTTTCTGAAAAGAGAATATGTTTAAACCCAGGCAGCTTACGTCTGTTGTTAGTGGCCAGCAGTTTTTCTGCGTCGGTCGAGCCGCCTCTGTCTGGGTGGATAGGTTTAGATGTATAATATTTAATCATTTCCAAACAGCAACCGTTTCGTTGCAAACAAGGCACTCTAAAAAAATATGGTAAGAATGCCTATTTCTCTGTCCATTCTTCCCTGAAACTATTTTCATTGCACACCTTTCTTTTGAGACTGTTTCAGAGCGACATTTTCTCTTAATTGCTGTTTTCAATGCACTGAATATATAAAAAAAAAACGAATTTAATAGAGACATTTGTGATTTTATCAGTGTATTCAGTTTGAAAATATTTGGCTATGTTATTGACACTCTCTCTCATCGTCACTCGATGCCTGGGTTTACCTCCATTGTACCCGCACCCTACTATAACCCTTGAAACCCTCGCCAACAGCCAATGAAATTGCAGGGTGCCAAATACAAATCAACAGAAATCTCATAAATCAAATTTCTCAAACATACAAGTATTAGGCACCATTTTAACGATAACATTCTCGTTAATCCAGCCACAGTGTCTGATTTCAAAAATGCTTTACAGTGAAAGCTCCACAAACGATTATGTTAGGCCACCACCAAGTCACAGAAAAACCCAGCCATTTTTTCCAGCTAAAGAGAGGAGTCACAAAAAGCACAAATAGAGATAAAATGAATCACTAACCTTTGATGATCTTCATCAGATGACACTCATAGTACTTCATGTTACACAATACATGTATGTTTTGTTTGATATAGTGGTAAAGTTCATATTTATATCCAAAAATCTCATTTTAAATTGGCGCGTTATGTTCAGTATTTCAAAAACATGCTGTGATTTTGCAGAGAGCCACATCAATTCACAGAAATACTCATTATAAATGTTGATGAAAATTCAAGTGTTATGCATGGAACTTTAGATACACTTCTCCTTAATGCAACCGCTGTGTCAGATTTCAAAAAAACTTTACGGAAAAAATATAATCTGAATACGGCGCTCAGAGCCCAAACCAGCCAGAGAAATATCCGCCATGTTGTGGAGTCAACATTAGTCAGAAATAGCATTATAAATATTAACTTACCTTTGATGATCTTCATCAGAATGCACTCCCAGGAATCCCAGTTCCACAATAAATATTCGATTTGTTCGATAATGTCCATCATTTATGTCCAATTAGCTTATTTTTGTTAGGTACACATATCCAAACGCGCGTTCAGGTCCAGCCGAACGTCGGATGAAAAGTTCAAGAAGTTATATTACAGGTCGTAAAAACTTGTCAAACTAAGTACAGAATCAATCTTTAGGATGCTTTTATCATAAATGTTCAATAATGTTCCAACCGGAGAATTCCATTGTCTGTAGAAAAGCAAAGGAACGGGAGATACCTCTGATGTGAGGCTGCTGCCAGACCTCTGACTCAGTCAGCTCTCATTCGGCCCCCCTTCACAGCAGAAGCCTGAAATAAGGTTCTAAAGACGGTTGACATCTAGTGGAAGCCTTAGGAAGTGCAACTTTACCCATATTCCACTGTGTATTCGATAGGGGCTGAGTTCAAAAACTACAAACCTCAGATTTCCCACTTCCTGTTTGGATTTTTTTCTCAGGTTTTAACCTGCCATATATGAGTTATTTTATACTCACAGACATCATTCAAACAGTTTTAGAAACGTCATAGTGTTTTCTATCCAATACTAATAATAATACGCATATATTAGCATCTGGGACTGAGTAGGAGGCAGTTTACTCTGGGCACGCTATTCATCCAAAAGTGAAAATGCTGCCCCCTATCCCAAATAAGTTTTAAGTAGTTGCTTTCTCAAATCTTTAAATTCTAAAAAGTTAAAACATGTAGTTACTTTCTGAGATCTGTATTCAAATAGTTTTTAAAATATTCACTGTCAGATCTGTATTCAAATAGTTCAAAGAAGTAGTCACTTTCCTGGATCTGTATTCAAATTGTTGTGTGTCCCTCGGAAAAAGGTTAATTTCAACAAATCACAGTTAAAACTATAGTTATCCTAGTCTGCTTTGGTCTGGTCTCTGGTCTGGTCTGGTCTCTGGTCTGGTCTGATCTCTGGTGTGGTCTGGTCTGGTCTGGTCTCTGTTCTGGTCTCTGGTCTGCTCTGGTCTCTGGTCTGGTCTCTGGTCTGCTTTGGTCTGGTCTCTGGTCTGGTCTCTGGTCTGGTCTCTGCTCTGGTCTGGTCTCTGGTCTGGTCTGGTCTCTGGTCTGGTCTCTGGTCTGGTCTGGTCTGGTCTCTGGTCTGGTCTCTGATCTGGTCTGGTCTCTGGTCTCTGGTCTGGTCTCTGCTCTGGTCTGCTCTGATCTCTGGTCTGGTCTCTGGTCTGGTCTCTGCTCTGCTCTGGTCTGGTCTCTGCTCTGGTCTCTGGTCTGGTCTCTGCTCTGGTCTGGTCTCTGGTCTGGTCTCTGGTCTGGTCTCTGCTCTGGTCTGGTCTCAGGTCTTGTTACCAGGAGTGTTAGCACCATTGCTCTGCCTTGTATCATTCTCATCAAGGTCAGTATTTTTTTAATAGTCGTTTTATAGTTAAATGACATATAAGGAACAGGTTTTCTAAAATCAACTCTCTAACACATAAGATAGAAACTGAACACTCCAAGTCCCATTTTCTCTCTCCAGTTTGAGAAAGTCCAGATATAAACTTGTTGACATTGTGATGTTGAGTATTTACCAGAAGATGGCGCGTGAAGCAAAGTGTGAAACAGAGCCAGTCTATGATATAGACCTGCTACAACTGGTGGTGGTCAATTCACTGAACTAGACCGACCGAGGTTGATAAGATACTAACACTCTAGGTTGTGTGCATGTGTGTTTTGCAGGTGTGTTTTGTGTGTGTGTGTGTGTGTGTGGGTGTGTGTGTGTGTGCGTGCGTGCGCGTTTGTGTGTGTGTGTGTGTGTATGTGTGTGTGGGCGTGCGTGCGTGCGTGCGTGTGTGTGTGTGTGGGCGTGCGTGCGTGCGTGCGTGTGTGTGTGTGTGTGCGTGCGTGCGTGCGTGTGTGTGTGTGTGTGCGTGCGTGCGTGCGCGTGCGTGCGTGTGTGTGTGTGTGTGTGTGTGTGTGTGTGAGAGAGAGAGGTTTTGATATGAAATGGTTAGTGACAGTAATATCACAACTGTGTTGTGAACATTCCCTCCAAGACAGAGCGCGAGAGCCACCGGCTGCTGAGGGCGGGGCAGAACAAGCATGAGCCCTTTTTTTCTCTTCTTCCTGCCGTTGCCATGGCAAATAAAGGGGATTCATCATGATTCGTGATGACCTGTTTATGCCGCATTCATCTTTGGGAATATAATTTATATTTTCTCCAAATATTGAATATTTTAAAAGCACACACTATTTTATATGAAACAGTAGGCTGGTAGGTCCATGTAAGGTCTACTACTTAACTTATATGTAGCTAGCAATGGGTGAAAAACAAAGCTATAGACCTAACAAGCTCTTAGTGGTAGTAGTCTAGCCCAACTGTTGTTGGTTAGGTTTGATTATTAGCCTACCTTACATATGTCTCCACCACAACAGGGGCATAAAACGAATTCCAATGTGGCTCCAAACAGTGCCCACGGGAAAATGCGTGGGTTGTTTCATGGTAGGCATGGTTGTTTAGTGGTTGGTTGTTTAGTGTTAGGTCAAACGTTCAGCACAGACCTTATTGATTGGTCTAGAGGAGGACCTGGTTAAAACACGTTTTTAAACTCTCTCCGTGGTTAAAGTCGGAAGAAATAGATGTAATTGTAAACATTAGTTTATGGTGGACAGAATGTGTTGCTACATTTCACAACGTAACATTATTACATTATCTCATAACAGGAAATATATGAATCTTTTTTTTACCTGAGATTGGTGATGATAGTATAAACGTTTATAGTGAAATCAATTGTTTAAAACAGATATCTTTGGTTTTAGTACCAGGGTTTTTGTCAAACGCCCTGTTGGTGTCAGAATGAACCCTTGCAGTAATTTTAATGGCAAGAAAATTTGGGGGGTGATGCTCCTCCCACAAACGTCTCTGGCCTGGCGGATTTGACGGTCAAACTATCAATCAAATGAAATCCTACCCATGTCACGAGTTAGACATCGATGTGGAAGGATGATTCGCTGATGTTAACCAGTAGGAAAAGTGTTGTATTTCCTTCTTCATATTGGCTGTCTGCCGTAAACATTTCCCCACAGAGATATGTTAATCAATAGCTAGGTTTCCATCCAATTGGCGACAGATATTCATGGAAATATTTACAAAATCTGCATTTAAAAAAATGATATGTGAATTTTGCACACCGATGGTGTGTTTCCACCAAACTGACTTGTTGGGTGATGTCGTAGTGATGTCGTAGTGATGTCATAGTGATGTCGTAGTGATGTCATAGTGGACACAAAACGGGTTGGAACTAAAATTACGGAACTAAAACGTTTATTTCTGAACAGAACCATTTTTTCCCCCTTCGTTCCGTTCCACTGTTCCGACCTGAAACATAAAGTTCTGAACACGGATCGAACCCCAAAAAAGTACTGATATCGTTCCTTTCTGTTCCTCTGAAATCTATTTTTGTTTTTAACATTTAACTCGACATTACTTCAACAATCAGTGGGGATAGAAAAGCTTGTTATGGAAAGGGGAAAGTATTCAGACCCCTTCACTTTCCCCACAGCCTTATATAGACATGTGTGTGCCTTTCACGTTCAATCAATTGACACCATTCTGTATACATCTGGCCCTTCTTTGGGCATTGTGTTAACAAACCTCCAAATGAGCTTCAACGCCATACAACTCTCCTTCCGAGGCCTCCAACTGCTCTTAAATGCTAGTAAACTAAATGCATGCTCTTCAACCGATTGCTGCCCGCACCTGCTCGCCCGCCTAGCATCACTACTCTGGACGGTTCTGACTTAGAATATGTGGACAACTACAAATACCTAGGTGTCTGGGTAGACTGTAAACTCTCCTTCCAGACTCATAGTAAGCATCTCAACAAAGCATCCTTCACTCATGCTGCCAAACATAACCTCGTAAAACTGACTATTCTACAGATCCTTGACTTTGGCAATGTCATTTACAAGCCTCCAACACTCTACTCAGCAAACTGGATGCAGTCTATCACAGTGTCATCCGTTTTGTCACCAAAGCCCCATATTCTACCCACCACTGCGACCTGTATGCTCTCATTGGCTGGCTCTCGCTACATATTAGTCGCCAAACCCACTGGCTCCAGGTCACCTATAAGTCTTTGCTAGGTAAAGCCCCGCCTTATCTCAGTTCACTGGTCACCATAGCAACACTCACCCGTAGCACGCGCTCCAGCAGGTATATTTCACTGGTCACCCCCAAAGCCAGTACTTCCTTTGGCCACCTTTCCTTCCAGTTCTCTGCTGCCAATGACTGGAACAAATTTCAAAAATCACTTTAGCTGGAGACTCATATATCCCTAACTAACTTTAAGCACCAGCTGTCAGAGCAGCTAACCAATCACTGTACATGTACACAGCCAATCTGTAAATGGCACACCCAACTACCTTATCCCCATATTGTTATTTATCCTCTTGCTCTTTTGCACCCCAGTATCTCTACTTGCACATCATCATCTGCACATCTATCTCTCCAGTGTTAATTTGCTAAGTTGTAATTATTTCACTTCTATGGCCTATTTATTGCCTTTCCTCCCTAATCTTCTACATTTGCACACACTGTATTCAGATTCTTCTATTGTGTTGTTGACTTTACGTTTGTTTGTGTAACTCTGTGTTGTTGTTTTTGTCGCACTGCTTTGCTTTATCTTGGCCAGGTCGCAGTTGTAAATGAGAACTTGTTCTCAACTGGCCTACCTGGTTAAATAAAGGTGAAATAAAAATATATAAATAAAGATTTTACCACAGGTGTACTCCAGTCAAGCTGTAGAAACATCTCAAGGATGATCAATGGAAACAGGATGCACCTGAGCTCAGTAAGTCTCACAGCAAAAGGTCTGAATACTTATGTAAATAAGTTTTTTTTAAATAAAAGTGCAAAAAATTCTGAAAACCTGTTTTCGCTTTTTCATTATGGAGGTATTGTGATGTCATTATGGAGGTATTGTGATGTCATTATGGAGGTATTGGGATGTCATTATGGAGGTATTGTGATGTCATTATGGAGGTATTGTGATGTCATTATGGAGGTATTGTGATGTCATTATGGGGTATTGTGATGTCATTATGGAGGTATTGTGATGTCATTATGGAGGTATTGTGCGTAGATTGCTGAGGATTTTTTTTATTTAATCAATTTTAGAATAATGAAGTCTGTAATGTAACAAAATGTAGAAAAGTCAAGGGGTCTGAATACTTTTCGAAGGCACTGTATGTATAGTTGTTTTAGCGTAGGTGCATGGGTGCTATCGGCAGCCTAGGCTATAGCTGTTTACATGCGCAAGGAAAAATCAAGTGTAGGGTGCTAGATGCAAGTGACATTTTGCGAGACAGGGTGGAAGAGGAGGCTTGGTTTGAAGAACTGGACATCTTGTTATGGCATGCATTATCTGAATTAAGATTAGGCCCACATAATTATACCTACGGAGGAGCGGCTTCTATGGAAGAAGTCTGAATTTACGAGAGTTGGACCAGAGCTTGTGTGTGCAGAGCCGCACCAGAATAGTTCATAAATCCAATGTGAAACGTGATAACAATATTACCCTTAACTAGCATTGAAAAAAAGTTGATCCATTCTTCTTTAATTAAAAATCAAACATTTCTGAATCAGGCTTGTTAGGTCAGTACTACCGTAGGTTAATTAAACGAGGGAGGGGCACTTTGCCTACGCACGCACACTGGCGAAGACACATGAATATGTTTCTGATTGACATAGTGAGGGTTTCGGCGTAGGCCTCTTGAAATGTAAAATAACGTTATTAACCGGTTCCCATACTTTAAAATAATGATTTTGTATAGATCACTGTTGTTCCCGTTTCTGATTGTTCCTCAAACATTTTTTTGTTCACTTATGTTTTCATGTACCGAATAAATATCACAAACCCATGTGTTTCCATCACATTTTCAAATCTACCGATAGTTTTGTCACAGATGCTGTTGCGTTAAATAGCAAATGTGCCTATTTTTGGTCTTGGCGCCTGCGCTCTAGTCAACAGCTCGCAGATACTGTGCAGGTAGGCTGTGTGGGAAGACTAGTCTGCACGATCAGATGTTACCAGAATAAGACCCTCGATGTTTCTTGGAAAGGAGCGTCAAGCTCATCACCGTGCACTTTCAGCACCCTGTGAAGTTCATCATTAGTGTACCCTAATAAACTGCACGCTTTCCCGAGTCCTGTCATCATGCGACTCCCAGTTCATTCCGTTATGATGGTTATTATATCAACATGTGCGTATAAAGGCGTTTCCATTGACTTGTCTCGCATTATAAATTTAACAGACACTAAAAAATATGTCAAAATAACAAATGATCTGTTGACATTCATACAATTGTACCGAAACATCCTGTTTCCATCACTTTCTTGCTTTTTTAAAATCTATCTATATATAAGGTATGACTTTACTCGCATAAAAACTGTGGATGTGAACGTGGTCGTTGGCCACACTACATGTTCTCCTCTATCGATAGATATATGTAGTATAGCCAAGTTCTTTGAGATGTGTGTTTTTAGAAGGCACATGTATCGCCAGAGAATTGTCCCAGTGTCATTAAACATCCACATCTTAATGTGACGGATTCATCTAGTCGCGCTATTGATAACAGTTTTAACTAAACCATTCCAGTCTTCAGTGTCCGCTTGGTAATAAATATTACTGCGTCTTCACTTTATGAACTATTCATTTAGCAAAATACAGCAATCTGAACACAAGTGTGGAATGTGTTTTGGGAGTAGCTTTTAATGTATTGATCTTCAACATATACCAACTCATTTCAGCATATTGATTATGAATTTGGGCATTTAAAAACCGGATGTGTATAAAGTCTGACATTTGGGCTATAAATCAAAAAGGCATGACAACAGGAAACAGCAACAGTATCACACTTTCGATGTTTGTTTTGGGAATATAAATGGTACTTTTAATTAACATCGTTTTCCCAACAGGATTCTACTTCTTAGTCAGGTTAAAAACGACGGGACGAGCCTTATAAACTTGACTGTGATTTATAGATTTGAATCATATTAGTGAAATCGTGATGATGACTTTGTCCCGGTGATGAACGTGTTCCGTTCTGTTAGCTGGTCTGTCATTAAGGAGGAGCAGTCTGCCTATACTCTACCGATACAGCTGGTTGATGGAATTTCTGTCTTCTCAATGACAGGGAATATTGAGCATGAAGAGGAAGCAGAGGAGGTAAAGTAATCAACATTTACTCTGTGATACAAACGCTTTTTTTTAGGAAATGCTATCATAGATATCAGCTATTCAATTATTTATTATCAATATGTTTGATCATAAATGAAAAACTGTATTTTCAGCACAAAATTCCTGTTTGGAGCATCTTGCACATGTGTACACGCATTCTGCATTTTTTTTAGCTTTTGAATGAATTTGAGCTATATTGGTCTATTGGAGTGTCAGTAACCAGCTGTTAAATAAGCTTATGAATCATTAATGATATAGTTGTGGCTCAGTCACAATTAAATTCATTTCATTTCCGGACCATGGACAGCAATAAAACACTATGTAAAAACACGTCCAAAACGCAGCGGTAAAAATGACAGTCAACCGGTAGACCTACATTACACTTACATTTGAGTGATTTAAACAGACGTTCTTTTCCAGAATGATTTACATTTTAGTGATTAATCAGATGGTCTTATCCAGAGTGATTTATATTTCAGTCATTAATCAGATGGTCTTATCCAGAGTGATTTATATTTTAGTCATTAATCAGATGGTCTTATCCAGAGTGATTTATATTTTAGTCATTAATCAGACGGTCTTATCCAGAGTGATTTATATTTTAGTCATTAATGAGACGGTCTTATCCAGAGTGATTTATATTTTAGTGATTAAGCAGACGGTCTTATCCAGAGTGATTTATATTTCAGTCATTAATCAAATGGTCTTATCCAGAGTGATTTATATTTGAGTCATTAATCAGACGGTCTTATCCAGAGTGATTTACAGTAGCGAGTGCATGAATGTTCTTAATTTTTCGTTCTGGCACCCTGTGGGAATCAAACTCACAACCCTTGTGTTGCAACCAACATGAGCAACTAACTGAGCCACACGGTACCCACACGGTACCCTAACTATCGTTACGAATCAGAATAGGGTATGTTTGACTTACTATAGAGTGTAGGACAGTGTTTCAACTCTTACCCAATAGGACAGGGGTATTCAACTCTTACCCTATAGGACAGGGGTATTCAACTCTTACCATATAGGATAGGGGTATTCAACTCTTACCCTATAGGACAGGGGTATTCATCTCTTACCCTATAGGACAGGGGTATTCAACTCTTACCCTATAGGACAGGGGTATTCAACTCTTACCCTATAGGACAGGGGTTTCAGCTCTTACCCTATAGGACAGGGGTATTCAACTCTTACCCTAAAGGACAGGGGTATTCAACTCTTACCCTATAGGACAGGGGTATTTATCTCCTACCCTATAGGACAGGGGTATTCATCTCTTACCCTATAGGACAGGGGTATTCAACTCTTACCCTATAGGACAGGGGTATTCATCTCTTACCCTATAGGACAGGGGTATTAATCCCCTCCCCTATAGGACAGGGGTATTTGCTGTATATTTTGGCACTATTGGAATTAGGCCACCACAACAGTTTGTAAAAGAAAGAGCAATGGCATATTTTATCATATTGTTGTAGAGGAATGTGTGGGCATAATGTTTAGTTGTGTGTGCAGAATGTTTAGATGTGTGGGCAGAATGTTTAGATGTTTGGGTAGAATGTTTAGATGTGTGGGCAGAATGTTTAGATGTGCGGGCAGAATGTTTAGATGTCTGGGCAGAATGTTTAGATATCTGGGCAGAATGTTTAGATGTGTGGGCAGAATGTTTAGATGTCTGGGCAGAATGTTTAGATGTCTGGGCAAAATGTTTAGATGTGTGGGCAGAATGTTTAGATGTGTGGGCAGAATGTTTAGATGTCTGGGCAGAATGTTTACATGTTTGGGCAGAATGTTTAGAGGTCTGGGCAGAATGTTTAGATGTGTGGGCAGAATGTTTAGATGTCTGGGCAGAATGTTTAGATGTGTGGGCAGAATGTTTAGATGTGTGGGCAGAATGTTTAGATGTCTGGGCAGAATGTTTAGATGTCTGGGCAGAATGTTTAGATGTGTGGGCAGAATGTTTAGATGTCTGGGCAGAATGTTTACATGTTTGGGCAGAATGTTTAGAGGTCTGGGCAGAATGTTTAGATGTGTGGGCAGAATGTTTAGATGTCTGGGCAGAATGTTTAGATGTGTGGGCAGAATGTTTAGATGTGTGGGCAGAATGTTTAGATGTCTGGGCAGAATGTTTAGATGTGTGGGCAGAATGTTTAGATGTCTGGGCAGAATGTTTAGATGTGTGGGCAGAATGTTTATATTTTGCGGTTACTTTTTTCCCCCAAGTAAACATTCATGCTGTCAATAACGAGTGCCTGTCCATGCATTCTGCAAGATTGGTTGTATATTTGAAACCATTTAACAGTAGGCTGCTGCCGACACTTCTATGCAGAGGACAAATTGTTGTTAAATATTTATTTTATCAATAGATTATTGGGTTTTCGTTGTCCTGTCTTGGTATAGGCGCTGAGTTTAAATAGGCAATGATGTCACGCTCCATTTCACACAGCAATACCGTAGCCTACCCATACTGTCAAATACTGGTCTATTTACTGTGTTGGCAGAATGTTAAAAGGTTTTGCAGTATTTATGCAGTATTTGGCAAAAGCCTGTGACAGTTTCTGAAAGAGAAAACAATGGTCAATTGTTGTGGCCCTGTCTGCAGAACGTTATAAATCAATAATGTTTTGTTTTGTCTTTAACCCCCAGTCTAAATTCTGAAACATCGTATGTTTCTCAATATGCTCACTACCATTCTCCGCACTCTCATGCTCCGTACTCTCATGCTCCGTACTCTCATGCTCCGCACTCTCATGCTCCGCACTCTCATGCTCCGCACTACCATGCTCCGCACTCTCATGCTCCGCACTCTCATGCTCCGCACTCTCATGCTCCGCACTACCATGCTCCGCACTCTCATGCTCCGCACTCTCATGCTCCGCACTACCATGCTGCGCAGTCTCATGCTCCGTACTCTCATGCTCCGTACTCTCATGCTCCGCACTCTCACGCTCCGCACTCTCACGCTCCGTACTCTCACGCTCCGCACTCTCATGCTCCGCACTCTCACGCTCCGCACTCTCACGCTCCGTACTCTCACGCTTCGTACTCTCACGCTCCGTACTCTCACGCTCCGTACTCTTACGCTCCGTACTCTCACGCTCCGCACTCTCACGCTCCGCACTCTCACGCTCTGTACTCTCACGCTCCGCACTCTCACGCTCCGTACTCTCACGCTCCGTACTCTCACGCTCCGTACTCTCACGCTCCGCACTCTCACGCTCCACACTCTCACGCTCCGCACTCTCATGCTCCGTACTCTCACGCTCCGCACTCTCATGCTCCGAGTGCATTCTACAACCACGTTCTCTTGAGTACATTCTTGGGAGGACGAGAGTGTGTTAGGAATGCATAAAACAACACATTTACACTCCCCCTCTACTGTATTACCTCACGGTTCACCTCCCCACCTCACTGAACCTTCTTCCAGTCAGGACAATGGCAACAATAGAGACCAAACAAGATATAGGCAAAATAAACATTTTTTACTTCATAATTATTAGCTAGATATGTAGATCGAAATTAAATTTGTCTGTAGGCCATTAACTGCTCGTTCTATGGGATGTATTTCACATTTTGTTGTAGGCTATCTGGGCTATTTACTAGGCTATCTGGGCTATTTACTAGGCTATCTGGGCTATTTACTAGGCTATCTGGGCTATTTACTAGACTATCTGGGCTATTTACTAGGCTATCTGGGCTATTTACTAGGCTATCTGGGCTATTTACTAGGCTATCTGGGCTATTTACTAGGCTATCTGGGCTATTTACTAGGCTATCTGGGCTATTTACTAGACTATCTGGGCTATTTACTAGGCTATCTGGGCTATTTACTAGGCTATCTGGGCTATTTACTAGGCTATCTGGGCTATTTACTAGGCTATCTGGGCTA
>NC_092175.1:46419762-46434762 GCF_045791955.1 Oncorhynchus clarkii lewisi | reverse complement strand
ATCAGTACTTTATGAACACTGGTCTAGAGTCTGCATCAGTACTTTATGAACACTGGTCTAGAGTCTGTATCAGTACTTTATGAACACTGGTCTAGAGTCTGCATCAGTACTTTATGAACACTCTGGTCTAGAGTCTGCATCAGTACTTTATGAACACTGGTCTAGAGTCTGCATCAGTACTTTATGAACACTGGTCTAGAGTCTGCATCAGTACTTTATGAACACTGCTCTAGAGTCTGTATCAGTACTTTATGAACACTGGTCTAGAGTCTGTATCAGTACTTTATGAACACTGGTCTAGAGTCTGCATCAGTACTTTATGAACACTGGTCTAGAGTCTGTATCAGTACTTTATGAACACTGGTCTAGAGTCTGTATCAGTACTTTATGAACACTGGTCTAGAGTCTGCATCAGTACTTTATGAACACTGCTCTAGAGTCTGTATCAGTACTTTATGAACACTGGTCTAGAGTCTGTATCAGTACTTTATGAACACTGGTCTAGAGTCTGCATCAGTACTTTATGAACACTGGTCTAGAGTCTGTATCAGTACTTTATGAACACTGGTCTAGAGTCTGTATCAGTACTTTATGAACACTCTGGTCTACAGTCTGCATCAGTACTTTATGAACACTGGTCTAGAGTCTGCATCAGTACTTTATGAACACTGGTCTAGAGTCTGTATCAGTACTTTATGAACACTCTGGTCTAGAGTCTGCATCAGTACTTTATGAACACTGGTCTAGAGTCTGCATCAGTACTTTGAGAGTGCTGAATCAACCCTAGAACTGTTACTCTGAATCAACCCTAGAAATGTTACTCTGAATCAACACTCGGAATCATTGACCAATTGCTGCCTGTGTTTCTTTTCTAGAGTCTGTATAAGTACTTCATGAGGGTGGTGCCGTCGGATGCTCAGCAAGCCAGAGCTATGGTGGACATCGTCAAGAGATACAACTGGAGCTACGTCTCTGCTATACACACAGAGGGTAAGCCCTTATGTTTAGTGCCGTTCCAACACAGTACTTCATTGAGTACCACTCTTCATATTTTCAAGCGTGGTGGAGGCTGTATCATGAGGGTTTGCTTGTCATTGGCAAGTGACTATCGAGTTATGATATATATATATAGAGCAAAGAACAGGCGAAATCCTCGGGGGAAAACCTGGTTCGGTCTTCTTGCCAACAGACACTGGGAGACAAATTCACCTTTCAGCGGGACAACAAAACTTTGAACACATGGCCAAATATACACTGGTTGCATGCCAACTACTTGACAGAGCTTGAATAATTTTTTAATGAAAAATGTACAAATATTGTCCAATCCAGTCGTGCCCAGCTTTTAGAGACACATAGCTGTTATCACTGCCAAAAGTGATTTGAACTTGTATTGACTCAAGGGTGTGAATACAAAAGTATGTGGACACCCCTTCAAATGACTGGATTCGGCTATTTCAGTCACACCCGTTGCTGACCGGTGTATAAAATCGAGCCCGCAGCCATGCAATCTCCATAGACAAACACACATACTTTTTGCATATATAGAATATGTCGGTGCAGTTAGCCTTGTTAAAACTGTGAGAGTTTAAAGACTAGCTATGAAGGTGTATTTAGACTGTCATTTTTATTTTATATTATTATATTTATTTTATTAATCTCTAGATGTCCTGTGTATTTAGTCATATTAAAACTGTGGAAAGACTATAAATCTAGATCTCCTATGTCTGTTTAGCTGTTAAAACGGTGTAAAGAATAAAGATCTGTCTACAGTTGAAGTTGGAAGTCTACCAACACCTCAGCCAAATACATTTATACTCAGTTTTTCACAATTCCTGACATTTAATCCTAGTAAATCCTAGTTTTTTTTTTTTAAATCAAATTTTATTTCACCTTTATAGGCTAGTTTATAGGCTAACTAGCCAGGTAGGCTAGTTGAGAACACGTTCTCATTTACAACTGCTACCTGGCCAAGATAAGGCATAGCAGTGTGAACAGACAACAACACAGAGTTACACATGGAGTAAACAATTAACAAGTCAATAACACAGTAGAAAAAAAAGAGAGTCTATATACATTGTGTAGAGAGAATGTGTAGAGAGAATGATTAATTTCAGATTTGATTTCTTTCATCACATTCCCAGTGGGTCAGAAGTTTACATACACTCAATTAGAATTTGGTAGCATTGCCTTTAAATTGTTTAACTTGGATCAAACGTTTTGGGTAGCCTTCCACAAGCTTCCCACAATAAGGAATTTTGGCCCATTCCTCCTGACAGTGCTTTTGTAACCGAGTCAGGTTTGTAGGCCTCCGTGCTCGCACTCGCTTTTTCAATTCTTCCCACACATTTTCTATAGGATTGAGGTCAGGGCTTTGTGATGGCAACTCCAATACCTTGACTTTGTTGTCCTTAAGCCATTTTGCCACAACTTTGGAAGTATGCTTGGGGTCATTGTCCATTTGGAAGACCCATTTTCGACCTAGCTTTAACTTCCTGACTGATGTCTTGAGATGTTGCTTCAATATATCCACATAATTTTCCACCCTCATGAAACCATCTATTTTGTGAAGTGCACCAATCCCTCCTGCAGCAAAGCACCCCCACAACATGATGCTGCCACCCCCGTGCTTCACGGTTGGGATGGTGTTCTTTGGCTTGCAAGACGCTCCCTTTTCCCTCCAAACATAACGATGGTCATTATGGCCAAACAGTTCTATTTTTGTTTCATCAGACCAGAGGACATTTCTCCAAAAAGTACAATCTTTGTCCCCATGTGCAGTTGCAAACCGTAGTCTGGCTTTTTTAAGTGTATGTAATCTTCCGACTTCAACTGTAAGTGCATATAGCCATGTTTAGCCAGAGCGACAGTAGTGAGTGCATAATTTCTTATACTGGTCCCCTTGTAGTAATCTAACCCACAATCCTAGCTGTTGAAGTGCCACATTCTCTACCAACTGGTAGAGAATGAACGGCCGTTAAGACACTAACAGCTTACAGACAGTAGGCAATTAAGGTCACAGTTATGAAAACTTAGGACACTAAAGAGGCCTTTTTATTGACTCTGTAAAACACCAAAAGAAAGATGCCCAGGGCCCCTGCTCATCTGTGCGAACGTGCCTTAGGCATGCTGCAAGGAGGCATGAGGACTGCAGATGTGGCCAGGGCAATGAATTGCTATGTCCGTACTGTGAGACTGCTCGTTCTGTGTGTGATTTCCTGCAAGACAGGAATGTCAGTGTTCTGCCATGGCCAGCAAAGAGCCCGGATCTCAATCCCATTGAGCACGTCTGGGACCTGTTGGATCGGAGGGTGGGGGCTAGGGCCATTCCCCCCAGAAATGTCTGGGACCTGTTGGATCGGAGGGTGAGGGCTAGGGCCATTCCCCCCAGAAATGTCTGGGACCTGTTGGATCGGAGGGTGAGGGCTAGGGCCATTCCCTCAAGAAATGTCTGGGACCTGTTGGATCGGAGGGTGAGGGCTAGGGCCATTCCTCCCTGAAATGTCTGGGACCTGTTGGATTGGAGGGTGAGGGCTAGGGCCATTCCCCCCAGAAATGTCCGGGGAACTTGCAGGTGCCTTGGTGGAAGAGTGGGGTAACATCTCACAGCAAGAACTGTCAAATCTGATGCAGTCCATGAGGAGGAGATGCACTGCAGTACTTAATGCAGCTGGTGGCCACACCAGATACTGACTGTTACTTTTGATTTTCACCTCCCTTTGTTCAGGGACACATTATTCAATTTCTGTTAGTCACATGTCTGTGGAACTTGTTCAGTTTATGTCTCAGTTGGTGAATCTTGTTATGCTCATACAAAAATGTACACATGTTAAGTTTTCTGAAAATAAACGCAGTTGACAGTGAGAGGACGTTTATTTTTTTCCGGAGTTTACATACACAACCCAACACATCTTGATCCTTGCAGGAGTTTCTCATTTATGTTTAACCCTTGAGTGACCATGTGATCATGTGACCTTGGCAGAAACTCAGTTTAGTGAAATCCTGTTTAGTTCAGAACGCGGAGCTCTGTGACATCACCCTGCAAACACTGGCTTTCGCTGCTGATAGGATTCAAGGCAAGTTGCTATAGCAACTTCTAAAATCTGAAACCACACGCACGCTCATCCACGTGCACGTGCACACACTACCACCCCCCCCCCCCCCACCAGAGAGAGGCATGTATACACCCCCACCAGAGAGAGGCATGTATACCCCCACCAGAGAGAGGCATGTACCCCCCCCCCCCCCCCCCAGAGAGAGGCATGTATACCCCCACCAGAGAGAGAATAGATGTTCCCCAGCAACAGGAACTAGGTGACCTGGTTTACATGTGAATGGGGGAGAGTCTCTCCCTAATACTGAGACAAATGGGGACACCAACTATATAGAGCATCACACTGGTCTGTGTGTGTGTGCGTGTGCGTGGGTGCATGCGTGTGTGCATGCGTGTGCACGTGTGTGTGTGTGTGTGTGTGTGTGTGTGTGTGTGTGTGTGTGTGTGTGTGTGTGTGTGTGTGTGTGTGTGTGTGTGTGTGTGTGTGTGTGTGTGTGTGTGTGTGTGTGTGTGTGTGTGTGTGTGTGTGTGTGTGTGTGTGTAAATCAAAGCTACTGAGCTACTGCAAGGTCTATGTTGTTTTATAGGTAGCCTTCTGTTTCTGCTGCTCTGGTTATGTCTACAGGTCCTAGCTACATAGACTCATTATGTCTAGAGGTCCTGGCTACATAGACTCATTATGTCTAGAGGTCCTAGCTACATAGACTCATTATGTCTAGAGGTCCTAGCTACATAGACTCATTATGTCTAGGGGTCCTGGCTACATAGACTCATTATGTCTAGGGGTCCTGGCTACATAGACTGTAACCTGACTCATTATGTCTAGGGGTCCTGGCTACATAGACTGTAACCTGACTCATTATGTCTAGAGGTCCTAGCTACATAGACTCATTATGTCTAGAGGTCCTGGCTACATAGACTCATTATGTCTAGAGGTCCTAGCTACATAGACTCATTATGTCTAGAGGTCCTAGCTACATAGACTCATTATGTCTAGAGGTCCTAGCTACATAGACTCATTATGTCTAGAGGTCCTAGTTACATAGACTCATTATGTCTAGAGGTCCTAGCTACATAGACTCATTATGTCTAGAGGTCCTAGCTACATAGACTCATTATGTCTAGGGGTCCTAGCTACATGGTCTGTAACCTGACTCATTATGTCTAGAGGTCCTAGCTACATAGACTCATTATGTCTAGGGGTCCTAGCTACATAGACTCATTATGTCTAGAGGTCCTGGCTACATAGACTCATTATGTCTAGAGGTCCTAGCTACATAGACTCATTATGTCTAGAGGTCCTAGCTACATAGACTCATTATGTCTAGAGGTCCTAGCTACATAGACTCATTATGTCTAGGGGTCCTAGCTACATAGACTCATTATGTCTAGAGGTCCTAGCTACATAGACTCATTATGTCTAGAGGTCCTAGCTACATAGACTCATTATGTCTAGAGGTCCTAGCTACATAGACTCATTATGTCTAGAGGTCCTAGCTACATAGACTCATTATGTCTACAGGTCCTAGCTACATAGACTCATTATGTCTAGAGGTCCTAGCTACATAGACTCATTATGTCTACAGGTCCTAGCTACATAGACTCATTATGTCTAGGGGTCCTAGCTACATAGACTCATTATGTCTAGAGGTCCTAGCTACATAGACTCATTATGTCTAGAGGTCCTAGCTACATAGACTCATTATGTCTAGGGGTCCTAGCTACATAGACTCATTATGTCTAGAGGTCCTAGCTACATAGACTCATTATGTCTAGAGGTCCTAGCTACATAGACTCATTATGTCTAGAGGTCCTAGCTACATAGACTCATTATGTCTAGAGGTCCTAGCTACATAGACTCATTATGTCTAGAGGTCCTAGCTACATAGACTCATTATGTCTAGAGGTCCTAGCTACATAGACTCATTATGTCTAGAGGTCCTAGCTACATAGACTCATTATGTCTAGGGGTCCTAGCTACATAGACTCATTATGTCTAGAGGTCCTAGCTACATAGACTCATTATGTCTAGAGGTCCTAGCTACATAGACTCATTATGTCTAGAGGTCCTAGCTACATAGACTCATTATGTCTAGAGGTCCTAGCTACATAGACTCATTATGTCTACAGGTCCTAGCTACATAGACTCATTATGTCTAGAGGTCCTAGCTACATAGACTCATTATGTCTACAGGTCCTAGCTACATAGACTCATTATGTCTAGGGGTCCTAGCTACATAGACTCATTATGTCTAGAGGTCCTAGCTACATAGACTCATTATGTCTAGAGGTCCTAGCTACATAGACTCATTATGTCTAGGGGTCCTAGCTACATAGACTCATTATGTCTAGAGGTCCTAGCTACATAGACTCATTATGTCTAGAGGTCCTAGCTACATAGACTCATTATGTCTAGAGGTCCTAGCTACATAGACTCATTATGTCTAGAGGTCCTAGCTACATAGACTCATTATGTCTAGAGGTCCTAGCTACATAGACTCATTATGTCTAGAGGTCCTAGCTACATAGACTCATTATGTCTAGAGGTCCTAGCTACATAGACTCATTATGTCTACAGGTCCTAGCTACATAGACTCATTATGTCTAGAGGTCCTAGCTACATAGACTCATTATGTCTACAGGTCCTAGCTACATAGACTCATTATGTCTAGGGGTCCTAGCTACATAGACTCATTATGTCTAGGGGTCCTAGCTACATAGACTCATTATGTCTAGAGGTCCTAGCTACATAGACTCATTATGTCTAGGGGTCCTAGCTACATAGACTCATTATGTCTAGGGGTCCTAGCTACATAGACTCATTATGTCTAGGGGTCCTAGCTACATAGACTCATTATGTCTAGAGGTCCTAGCTACATAGACTCATTATGTCTAGAGGTCCTAGCTACATAGACTCATTATGTCTAGAGGTCCTAGCTACATAGACTCATTATGTCTAGGGGTCCTAGCTACATAGACTCATTATGTCTAGAGGTCCTAGCTACATAGACTCATTATGTCTAGAGGTCCTAGCTACATAGACTCATTATGTCTAGAGGTCCTAGCTACATAGACTCATTATGTCTAGAGGTCCTAGCTACATAGACTCATTATGTCTACAGGTCCTAGCTACATAGACTCATTATGTCTAGAGGTCCTAGCTACATAGACTCATTATGTCTACAGGTCCTAGCTACATAGACTCATTATGTCTAGGGGTCCTAGCTACATAGACTCATTATGTCTAGGGGTCCTAGCTACATAGACTCATTATGTCTAGAGGTCCTAGCTACATAGACTCATTATGTCTAGGGGTCCTAGCTACATAGACTCATTATGTCTAGAGGTCCTAGCTACATAGACTCATTATGTCTAGAGGTCCTAGCTACATAGACTCATTATGTCTAGAGGTCCTAGCTACATAGACTCATTATGTCTAGGGGTCCTAGCTACATAGACTCATTATGTCTAGAGGTCCTAGCTACATAGACTCATTATGTCTAGAGGTCCTAGCTACATAGACTCATTATGTCTAGGGGTCCTAGCTACATAGACTCATTATGTCTAGAGGTCCTAGCTACATAGACTCATTATGTCTAGGGGTCCTAGCTACATAGACTCATTATGTCTAGAGGTCCTAGCTACATAGACTCATTATGTCTAGAGGTCCTAGCTACATAGACTCATTATGTCTAGAGGTCCTAGCTACATAGACTCATTATGTCTAGAGGTCCTAGCTACATAGACTCATTATGTCTAGAGGTCCTAGCTACATAGACTCATTATGTCTAGGGGTCCTAGCTACATAGACTCATTATGTCTAGAGGTCCTAGCTACATAGACTCATTATGTCTAGAGGTCCTAGCTACATAGACTCATTATGTCTAGAGGTCCTAGCTACATAGACTCATTATGTCTAGAGGTCCTAGCTACATAGACTCATTATGTCTAGAGGTCCTAGCTACATAGACTCATTATGTCTAGGGGTCCTAGCTACATAGACTGTAACCTGACTCATTATGTCTAGGGGTCCTAGCTACATAGACTGTAACCTGACTCATTATGTCTAGAGGTCCTAGCTACATAGACTCATTATGTCTAGAGGTCCTGGCTACATAGACTCATTATGTCTAGAGGTCCTAGCTACATAGACTCATTATGTCTAGGGGTCCTAGCTACATAGACTGTAACCTGACTGTCTAGGGGTCCTAGTTACATGGTCTGTAACCTGACTGTCTAGGGTCCTAGCTACATAGACTCATTATGTCTAGAGGTCCTAGCTACATAGACTCATTATGTCTAGGGGTCCTAGCTACATAGACTCATTATGTCTAGAGGTCCTAGCTACATAGACTCATTATGTCTAGAGGTCCTAGCTACATAGACTCATTATGTCTAGAGGTCCTAGCTACATAGACTCATTATGTCTAGAGGTCCTAGCTACATAGACTCATTATGTCTAGAGGTCCTAGCTACATAGACTCATTATGTCTAGAGGTCCTAGCTACATAGACTCATTATGTCTACAGGTCCTAGCTACATAGACTCATTATGTCTAGAGGTCCTAGCTACATAGACTCATTATGTCTACAGGTCCTAGCTACATAGACTCATTATGTCTAGGGGTCCTAGCTACATAGACTCATTATGTCTAGGGGTCCTAGCTACATAGACTCATTATGTCTAGAGGTCCTAGCTACATAGACTCATTATGTCTAGGGGTCCTAGCTACATAGACTCATTATGTCTAGGGGTCCTAGCTACATAGACTCATTATGTCTAGGGGTCCTAGCTACATAGACTCATTATGTCTAGAGGTCCTAGCTACATAGACTCATTATGTCTAGAGGTCCTAGCTACATAGACTCATTATGTCTAGAGGTCCTAGCTACATAGACTCATTATGTCTAGGGGTCCTAGCTACATAGACTCATTATGTCTAGAGGTCCTAGCTACATAGACTCATTATGTCTAGAGGTCCTAGCTACATAGACTCATTATGTCTAGAGGTCCTAGCTACATAGACTCATTATGTCTAGAGGTCCTAGCTACATAGACTCATTATGTCTACAGGTCCTAGCTACATAGACTCATTATGTCTAGAGGTCCTAGCTACATAGACTCATTATGTCTACAGGTCCTAGCTACATAGACTCATTATGTCTAGGGGTCCTAGCTACATAGACTCATTATGTCTAGGGGTCCTAGCTACATAGACTCATTATGTCTAGAGGTCCTAGCTACATAGACTCATTATGTCTAGGGGTCCTAGCTACATAGACTCATTATGTCTAGAGGTCCTAGCTACATAGACTCATTATGTCTAGAGGTCCTAGCTACATAGACTCATTATGTCTAGAGGTCCTAGCTACATAGACTCATTATGTCTAGGGGTCCTAGCTACATAGACTCATTATGTCTAGAGGTCCTAGCTACATAGACTCATTATGTCTAGAGGTCCTAGCTACATAGACTCATTATGTCTAGGGGTCCTAGCTACATAGACTCATTATGTCTAGAGGTCCTAGCTACATAGACTCATTATGTCTAGGGGTCCTAGCTACATAGACTCATTATGTCTAGAGGTCCTAGCTACATAGACTCATTATGTCTAGAGGTCCTAGCTACATAGACTCATTATGTCTAGAGGTCCTAGCTACATAGACTCATTATGTCTAGAGGTCCTAGCTACATAGACTCATTATGTCTAGAGGTCCTAGCTACATAGACTCATTATGTCTAGGGGTCCTAGCTACATAGACTCATTATGTCTAGAGGTCCTAGCTACATAGACTCATTATGTCTAGAGGTCCTAGCTACATAGACTCATTATGTCTAGAGGTCCTAGCTACATAGACTCATTATGTCTAGAGGTCCTAGCTACATAGACTCATTATGTCTAGAGGTCCTAGCTACATAGACTCATTATGTCTAGGGGTCCTAGCTACATAGACTGTAACCTGACTCATTATGTCTAGGGGTCCTAGCTACATAGACTGTAACCTGACTCATTATGTCTAGAGGTCCTAGCTACATAGACTCATTATGTCTAGAGGTCCTGGCTACATAGACTCATTATGTCTAGAGGTCCTAGCTACATAGACTCATTATGTCTAGGGGTCCTAGCTACATAGACTGTAACCTGACTGTCTAGGGGTCCTAGTTACATGGTCTGTAACCTGACTGTCTAGGGTCCTAGCTACATAGACTCATTATGTCTAGAGGTCCTAGCTACATAGACTCATTATGTCTAGAGGTCCTAGCTACATAGACTCATTATGTCTAGAGGTCCTAGCTACATAGACTCATTATGTCTAGAGGTCCTAGCTACATAGACTCATTATGTCTAGAGGTCCTAGCTACATAGACTCATTATGTCTAGAGGTCCTAGCTACATAGACTCATTATGTCTAGAGGTCCTAGCTACATAGACTCATTATGTCTAGGGTCCTAGTTACATAGACTCATTATGTCTAGAGGTCCTAGTTACATAGACTGTAATCTGACTGTCTAGAGGTCCTAGCTACATAGACTCATTATGTCTAGAGGTCCTAGCTACATAGACTCATTATGTCTAGAGGTCCTAGCTACATAGACTCATTATGTCTAGAGGTCCTAGCTACATAGACTCATTATGTCTAGAGGTCCTAGCTACATAGACTCATTATGTCTAGAGGTCCTAGCTACATAGACTCATTATGTCTAGAGGTCCTAGCTACATAGACTCATTATGTCTAGAGGTCCTAGCTACATAGACTCATTATGTCTAGAGGTCCTAGCTACATAGACTCATTATGTCTAGGGTCCTAGTTACATAGACTCATTATGTCTAGAGGTCCTAGTTACATAGACTGTAATCTGACTGTCTAGAGGTCCTAGCTACATAGACTCATTATGTCTAGAGGTCCTAGCTACATAGACTCATTATGTCTAGAGGTCCTAGCTACATAGACTCATTATGTCTAGAGGTCCTAGCTACATAGACTCATTATGTCTAGAGGTCCTAGCTACATAGACTCATTATGTCTAGAGGTCCTAGCTACATAGACTCATTATGTCTAGAGGTCCTAGCTACATAGACTCATTATGTCTAGAGGTCCTAGCTACATAGACTCATTATGTCTAGAGGTCCTAGCTACATAGACTCATTATGTCTAGGGGTCCTAGCTACATAGACTGTAATCTGACTGTCTAGAGGTCCTAGCTACATAGACTCATTATGTCTAGGGGTCCTAGCTACATAGACTGTAACCTGACTGTCTAGAGGTCCTAGCTACATAGACTCATTATGTCTAGAGGTCCTAGCTACATAGACTCATTATGTCTAGAGGTCCTAGCTACATAGACTCATTATGTCTAGAGGTCCTAGCTACATAGACTCATTATGTCTAGAGGTCCTAGCTACATAGACTCATTATGTCTAGGGGTCCTAGCTACATAGACTCATTATGTCTAGAGGTCCTAGCTACATAGACTCATTATGTCTAGAGGTCCTAGCTACATAGACTCATTATGTCTAGAGGTCCTAGCTACATAGACTCATTATGTCTAGAGGTCCTAGCTACATAGACTCATTATGTCTAGAGGTCCTAGCTACATAGACTCATTATGTCTAGGGGTCCTAGCTACATAGACTCATTATGTCTAGAGGTCCTAGCTACATAGACTCATTATGTCTAGGGGTCCTAGCTACATAGACTGTAACCTGACTGTCTAGGGGTCCTAGTTACATAGACTCATTATGTCTAGAGGTCCTAGCTACATAGACTGTAACCTGACTGTCTAGGGGTCCTAGTTACATGGTCTGTAACCTGACTGTCTAGGGTCCTAGCTACATGTTCTGTAACCTGACTCATTATGTCTAGGGGTCCTAGCTACATGGTCTGTAACCTGACTCATTATGTCTAGGGGTCCTAGTTACATGGTCTGTAACCTGACTCATTATGTCTAGGGGTCCTAGTTACATGGTCTGTAACCTGACTCATTATGTCTAGGGGTCCTAGTTACATGGTCTGTAACCTGACTCATTATGTCTAGGGGTCCTAGTTACATGGTCTGTAACCTGACTCATTATGTCTAGGGGTCCTAGCTACATGGTCTGTAACCTGACTGTCTAGGGTCCTAGCTACATGGTCTGTAACCTGACTGTCTAGGGTCCTAGCTACATGGTCTGTAACCTGACTGTCTAGGGTCCTAGCTACATGGTCTGTAACCTGACTTTCTAGGGTCCTAGCTACATGGTCTGTAACCTGACTGTCTAGGGGTCCTAGCTACATGGTCTGTAACCTGACTCATTATGTCTAGGGGTCCTAACTACATGGTCTGTAACCTGACTCGTTATGTCTAGGGGTCCTAGCTACATGGTCTGTAACCTGACTGTCTAGGGTCCTAGCTACATGGTCTGTAACCTGACTGTCTAGGGTCCTAGTTACATGGTCTGTAACCTGACTGTCTAGGGACCTAGCTACATGGTCTGTAACCTGACTGTCTATGGTCCTAGTTACATGGTCTGTAACCTGACTGTCTACGGTCCTAGCTACATGGTCTGTAACCTGACTCATTATATCTAGGGGTCCTAGCTACATGGTCTGTAACCTGACTCATTATGTCTAGGGGTCCTAGCTACATGGTCTGTAACCTGACTCATTATGTCTAAGAGTCCTAGCTACATGGTCTGTAACCTGACTCATTATGTCTAGGGGTCCTAGCTACATGGTCTGTAACCTGACTCATTATGTCTAAGGGTCCTAGCTACATTGTCTGTAACCTGACTCATTATGTCTAGGGGTCCTAGCTACATGGTCTGTAACCCAACTGTCTAGGGGTCCTAGCTACATGGTCTGTAACCTGACTCATTATGTCTAGGGGTCCTAGCTACATGGTCTGTAACCTGACTCGTTATGTCTAGAGGTCCTAGTTACATGGTCTGTAACCTGACTCATTATGTCTAAGGGTCCTAGCTACATGGTCTGTAACCCGACTGTCTAGGGGTCCTAGCTACATAGTCTGTAACCTGACTTGATGTGAGTAGTAAGCATGTGTGTTGACTGCAGGTGCTCAGGAAACCGCCACCTCTCCTTAGGTTTAGGGCCAGCTCCTTCTCTCTCGACGTCTTGGTCGGCCAGCGGATTAGTATCTTGTTCAAATTAAAATCATTAATTACCTGTCAACAGTTTGGAGACACCTACTCATTCCAGGGTTTTAGAACACCTAGTCATTCCAGGGTTTTAGAACACCTACTCATTCCAGGGTTTTAGAACACCTACTCATTCCAGGGTTTTAGAACACCTACTCATTCCAGGGTTTTAGAACACCTACTCATTCCAGGGTTCTAGAACACCTACTCATTCCAGGGTTTAGAACACCTACTCATTCCAGGGTTTTAGAACACCTACTCATTCCAGGGTTTTAGAACACCTACTCATTCCAGGGTTTTAGAACACCTACTCATTCCAGGGTTCTAGAACACCTACTCATTCCAGGGTTTTAGAACACCTACTCATTCCAGGGTTTTAGAACACCTACTCATTCCAGGGTTTTAGAACACCTAGTCATTCCAGGGTTTTAGAACACCTACTCATTCCAGGGTTTTAGAACACCTAGTCATTCCAGGGTTTTAGAACACCTAGTCATTCCAGGGTTTTAGAACACCTACTCATTCAAGGGTTTTAGAACACCTACTCATTCCAGGGTTCTAGAACACCTACTCATTCCAGGGTTCTAGAACACCTAGTCATTCCAGGGTTTTAGAACACCTACTCATTCCAGGGTTTTAGAACACCTACTCATTCCAGGGTTTTAGAACACCTACTCATTCCAGGGTTTTAGAACACCTACTCATTCCAGGGTTTTAGAACACCTAGTCATTCCAGGGTTTTAGAACACCTAGTCATTCCAGGGTTTTAGAACACCTACTCATTCAAGGGTTTTAGAACACCTACTCATTCCAGGGTTCTAGAACACCTACTCATTCCAGGGTTCTAGAACACCTACTCATTCCAGGGTTTTTCTTTATTTTAACCATTTTTTACATTGTAGAATAATAGTGAAGACATCAAAACTGGCTGCGTTTCCTTCACTCGGCGGTCCAACTCATCCCAAACCATCTCAATTGGGTTGAGGTCAGGGGATTGTGGAGGCCAGGTCATCTGATGCAGTACTCCATCACTCTCCTTCTTGGTAAAATAGCACTTACACAGCCTGGAGGTGTGTTGGGTCATTGTCCTGTTGAAAAACAAATGATAGTCCCACTAAGCCCAAACCAGATGGGACGGCGTATCGCTGCAGAATGCTGTGGTAGCCATGCTGGTTAAGTGTGCCTTCAATTCTAAATAAATCATAGACAGTGTCACCAGAAATTCACCCCCACGCCATCACACCTCCTCCTGCATGCTGCACGGTGGGAAATGCACATGTGGAGATCATCCGTTCACCAACACCTCGTCTCACAAAGACAGGGCGGTTGGAACCAAAAATCTCCAATTTGGACTCCAGACCAAAGGACAGATTTCCACCAGTCTAATGTCCATTGCTCGTGTTTCTTGGCCCAAGCAAGTCTCTTCTTCTTGGTGTTCTTTAGTAGTGGTTTCTTTGCAGCAATTTGACCATGAAGGCCTGATTCACACAGTCTCCTTTGAACAGTTGATGTTGAGATGTGTCTGTTACTTGAACTCTGTGAAGCATTTATTTGGGCTGCAATTTCTGAGTATCGTAACTCCTATGAACGTATCCTCTGCAGCAGAGGTAACTCTGGGTCTTCCTTTCTTGTGGTGGTCCTCATGAGAGCCAGTTAACTCTAATGAACTTATCCTCTGCAGCAGAGGTAACTCTGGGTTTTCCTTTCCTGTGGTGGTCCTCATGAGAGCCAGGTAACTCTAATGAACTTATCCTCTGCAGCAGAGGTAACTCTGGGTCTTCCTTTCCTGTGGTGGTCCTCATGAGAACCAGGT
>NC_092175.1:46409762-46414762 GCF_045791955.1 Oncorhynchus clarkii lewisi | reverse complement strand
TAATAACGGCTCGTCTCATTACTAACATACAGAGGCTGTCTGTCAATCAAACCTGACGAAACTGAACATAGCAATGCCCTTGGACTACATACATAATTATATTACACTGCTCTGTGCATTATCAGTGTTTCTGGAAACACTTTATTTTTTAGGTAGTGTTGAATATTTAAATTAAAACATCTATTTATGAAAATGGTGTCAGGGTCTCAGTGTTCTGATGTTGCTACTGGGGAGTGGGACTAAGGGCTCCATTCTGACTCAGTTTCACCCAGACAGAATGCCTTACAATGGCTGGGCTGGAAACGGCAGTACAGTGGAGCCCAGTGGAGCCCAGTGTTAGATGTGGAAGGTAGACATCGGCCACCAGCAGATGTGGAAGGTAGACATCGGCCAACAGCAGATGTGGAAGGTAGACATCGGCCACCAGCAGATGTGGAAGGTAGACATCGGCCACCAGCAGATGTGGAAGGTAGACATCGGCCACCAGCAGATGTGGAAGGTAGACATCGGCCACCAGCAGATGTGGAAGGTAGACATCGGCCAACAGCAGATGTGGAAGGTAGACATCGGCCACCAGCAGATGTGGAAGGTAGACATCGGCCACCAGCAGATGTGGAAGGTAGACATCGGCCACCAGCAGATGTGGAAGGTAGACATCGGCCACCAGCAGATGTGGAAGGTAGACATCGGCCACCAGCAGATGTGGAAGGTAGACATCGGCCACCAGCAGATGTGGAAGGTAGACATCGGCCACCAGCAGATGTGGAAGGTAGACATCGGCCACCAGCAGATGTGGAAGGTAGACATCGGCCACCAGCAGATGTGGAAGGTAGACATCGGCCACCAGCAGATGTGGAAGGTCGACATCGGCCACCAGCAGATGTGGAAGGTCGACATCGGCCACCAGCCGATGTGGAAGGTAGACATCGGCCACCAGCAGATGAGAAAGGTAGACATCGGCCACCAGCAGATGTGGAAGGTAGACATCGGCCACCAGCAGATGTGGAAGGTCGATATCGGCCACCAGCAGATGTGGAAGGTAGACATCGGCCACCAGCAGATGTGGAAGGTCGACATCGGCCACCAGCAGATGTGGAAGGTAGACATCGGCCACCAGCAGATGTGGAAGGTAGACATCGGCCACCAGCAGATGTGGAAGGTCGACATCGGCCACCAGCAGATGTGGAAGGTAGACATCGGCCACCAGCAGATGTGGAAGGTAGACATCGGCCACCAGCAGATGTGGAAGGTCGACATCGGCCACCAGCAGATGTGGAAGGTAGACATCGGCCAACAGCAGATGAGGAAGGTAGACATCGGCCTCCAGCAGATGAGGAAGGTAGACATCGGCCAACAGCAGATGAGGAAGGTAGACATCAGCCACCAGCAGATGAGGAAGGTAGACATCGGCCTCCAGCAGATGAGGAAGGTAGACATCGGCCTCCAGCAGATGTGGAAGGTAGACATCGGCCTCTAGCAGATGAGGAAGGTAGACATCGGCCACCAGCAGATGAGGAAGGTAGACATTGGCCTCCAGCAGATGTGGAAGGTAGACATCGGCCACCAGCAGATGTGGAAGGTAGACATCGGCCACCAGCAGATGTGGAAGGTAGACATCGGCCACCAGCAGATGTGGAAGGTAGACATCGGCCAACAGCAGATGAGGAAGGTAGATCGGCGAATGCATTGTATTGAGACGCATCCCGTCTCTAGATTAATCTGAATAATGAGAAATCCATGATCTGAATCAGTTCTCTCTACTGTTCTGTACATTAGCTCTACTGTAGGGGTTCAAGTAGTAGGTTTGTCTGTGTGTATGTGTGTGTGTGTGTGTGTGTGTGTTTATCTAGCCCTGCCAGGTCAGTAGTTGGTTATCTAGCCCTGCCAGGTCAGTAGTTGTTTATCTAGCCCTGCCAGGTCAGTAGGTGTTTATCTAGCCCTGCCAGGTCAGTAGGTGGTTATCTAGCCATGCCAGGTCAGTAGGTGGTTATCTAGCCCTGCCAGGTCAGTAGGTGTTTATCTAGCCCTGCCAGGTCAGTAGGTGTTTATCTAGCCCTGCCAGGTCAGTAGGTGGTTATCTAGCCCTGCCAGGTCAGAAGGTGGTTATCTAGCCCTGCCAGGTCAGAAGGTGGTTATCTAGCCCTGCCAGGTCAGAAGGTGGTTATCTAGCCCTGCCAGGTCAGAAGGTGGTTATCTAGCCCTGCCAGGTCAGAAGGTGGTTATCTAGCCCTGCCAGGTCAGTAGGTGGTTATCTAGCCCTGCCAGGTCAGTAGGTGGTTTTCTAGCCCTGCCAGGTCAGTAGGTGGTTATCTAGCCCTGCCAGGTCAGTAAGTGGTTATCTAGCCCTGCCAGGTCAGTAGGTGGTTATCTAGCCCTGCCAGGTCAGAAGGTGGTTATCTAGCCCTGCCAGGTCAGTAGGTGGTTATCTAGCCCTGCCAGGTCAGAAGGTGGTTATCTAGCCCTGCCAGGTCAGAAGGTGGTTATCTAGCCCTGCCAGGTCAGAAGGTGGTTATCTAGCCCTGCCAGGTCAGAAGGTGGTTATCTAGCCCTGCCAGGTCAGAAGGTGGTTATCTAGCCCTGCCAGGTCAGAAGGTGGTTATCTAGCCCTGCCAGGTCAGAAGGTGGTTATCTAGCCCTGCCAGGTCAGAAGGTGGTTATCTAGCCCTGCCAGGTCAGAAGGTGGTTATCTAGCCCTGCCAGGTCAGAAGGTGGTTATCTAGCCCTGCCAGGTCAGAAGGTGGTTATCTAGCCCTGCCAGGTCAGAAGGTGGTTATCTAGCCCTGCCAGGTCAGAAGGTGGTTATCTAGCCCTGCCAGGTCAGAAGGTGGTTATCTAGCCCTGCCAGGTCAGAAGGTGGTTATCTAGCCCTGCCAGGTCAGAAGGTGGTTATCTAGCCCTAGTCCGGAGTGATTCAACCTTTCTTCTCCTCTTCTCTGATTTTCATAGCCATCCCTTGCTTTACATCCCTCTATCTCTCTGTGTCTTCACTCCCTCCATCTCTCCATCTCCATCTCTCCCTCTCCATCCCTCCATCTCTCCCTCTGCATCCGTTCATCTCTCCCTCTCCTTAGCTCCATCTCTCCCTATCCATCCCTCCATCTCTCCACCTCCTTCCCTCTATCTCTCCCTCTCCTTCCCTCCATCTCTCCCTCTCCTTCCGTCCATCTCTCCCTCTCCTTCCTTCCCTCCATCTCTCCCTCTCCATCTCTCCATCTCTCCAACCTTCCATCTCTCCCTCTCCATCTCTCCTTCTCCATCCCTCCATCTCTGCTTCTCCTTCCCTCTATCTCTCCCTCTCCTTCCCTCCATCTCTCCCTCTCCTTCCTTCCATCTCTCCTTCTCCATCCCTCCATCTCTCCCTCTCCATCACTCCATCTCTCCCTCTCCTTCCGTCCATCTCTCCCTCTCCTTCCTTCCCTCCATCTCTCCCTCTCCATCTCTCCCTCTCCTTCCGTCCATCTCTCCCTCTCCTTCCTTCCCTCCATCTCTCCCTCTCCATCTCTCCATCTCTCCATCTTTCCCTCCATATATCCTTCTCCATCCTTCCATCTCTCCCTCTCCATCTCTCCATCTCTCCTTCTCCATCCCTCCATCTCTGCTTCTCCTTCCCTCCATCTCTCCTTCTCCTTCCCTCCATCTCTCCCTCTCCTTCTCTCCATCTCTCCCTCTCCTTCTCTCCATCTCTCCCTCTCCTTCCCTCCATCTCTGCTTCTCCATCCTTCCATCTCTCCCTCTCCTTCCGTCCATCTCTCCCACTCCTTCCCTCAATCTCTCCCTCTCTCTGATGCACTCCCTCCATCTCTCCCTCTCTATCCCTCCAACTCTCCCTCTCCTTTCGTCCATCACTCCCACTCCTTCCCTCCATCTCTCTCTCTCTCTGATGCGCTCCCTCCATCTCTCTCTCTCTCTGATGCGCTCCCTCCATCTCTCCCTCTCCTTCCCTCCATCTCTCTCTCTCTCTCTCTGATGCGCTCCCTCCATCTCTCTGTCTCTCTCTGCTGTCCTCCCTCTCCTTCCCTCCATCTATCCCTCTTTCTACATAGTTCAATGTCTACTGTATGACTGTTATTAAAGACTCTCCTCTCCCATCCAGGGAGCAGAACAGAGACCACCTACACCTCCAGTTGAAAGCCTCTTCTCTTCTCCTCTCCAACTCTTTCCTCCTCTACTCTTCTTTTCTTTCCCCAACTGGAGGAGTGGGTGGTCTCTGTTCTGTTCCTTGGGTGGAAGATAAGATAAGAGAAGAGATGAGGAAAGGAGAGATGAGAGAGGAGGAGAGAGGAGCGAGGAGAGAGGAGCAGAGCAGAGGAGAGTTCTCCTCTCTCCTCTCCTCTTCTCTCCACTTCTCTCCTCACTTCCTCTCTCCTCTCCTCCTCTGTTCTCTACTCTCCTCTCCTCTCTCCTCTCTTCTCCTCCTCTCTTTTCTCCTCTTCCACCCAGGGAACAGAACAGAGGCCACCCACTCCTCCAGTTGTATAACTGATAGAGTACACAACCACTGCTACTGGGTTACCTAAGGTTTCATACTGATAAAGCTGGGAAGATACAGGGAGAGAGAAGGGTGTGTGGGTGTGTGTTTATTTGTGTGTGTGTTGCTGCTCTCTTTCCCCATCTCTCTCTCTTCTTTTCATAGCTATCCCTTGCTTTCCATCCATCCCTCTCTCTCTTTCTCTCCACTCCCGTAGTCCCTCAATCTCCATTCCTCCCTCTCTTTCCCTCCCTCTCTTTCCCTCCCTCTCCATCCTTCTATCTCTACTTTATGAATGTTATGAAAGCTTCTCCTATCCTCTTCCACCCAGCGAACAGAACAGAGACCACCCACACCTGCAGTTGAAATCCTCTCCTTTCTCCTCTCCTCCTCTCTCCTCTCTCCTCTCTCCTCTCTCCTCTCCTCCTCTCTCCTCTCATTTCTCCTCTCATTTCTCCTCTCTCCTCTCTTCTCTCCTCCTATCTCCTCTCCTTTCTCCTCTCCTCCTCTCTTCTCTCTCCTCCCCTCCTCT
>NC_092175.1:46397262-46407262 GCF_045791955.1 Oncorhynchus clarkii lewisi | reverse complement strand
ATCTCTAGGAGACAGAACACGCCTCCTTCCTGAGCGGTATGACGGCTGCGTGGTCCCATGGTGTTTATACTTGCGTACTCTTGTTTGTACAGATGAACGTGGCACCTTGAGGCATTTGGAAATTGCTCCCAAGGATGAACCAGACTTGTGGAGGTCTACAATTTTTTTCGGAGGTCTTGGCTGATTTCTTTTGATTTTCCCACGATGTCAAGCAAAGAGGCACTGAGTTTGAAGGTAGGCCTTGAAATACATCCACAAGTACATCTCCAATTGACTCAAATGATGTCAATTAGTCTATCTGAAGCTTCTAAAGCCATGACATCATTTTCTGGAGATTTCCAAGCTGTTTAAAGGCACAGTCAAGTTAGTGTATGTAAACTTCTGACTTCAATTGTATGTGCAGGGGTACTAGGTAGTTTAGGTAGTTGAGGTAATATGTACATGTAGGTAGAGGTAAAGACTAGACAACAGGATAGATAATAGACAGTAACAGCAGTGTTGGTAGTAGGGTAGGTAATATAATGTAGGTAGGGGTAAAGACTAGACAACAGGATAGATAATAGACAGTAACAGCAGTGTTGGTAGTAGGGTAGGTAATATGTACATGTAGGTAGGGGTAAAGACTAGACAACAGGATAGATAATAGACAGTAACAGCAGTGTTGGTAGTAGGGTAGGTAATATAATGTAGGTAGGGGTAAAGACTAGACAACAGGATATATAATAGACAGTAACAGCAGTGTTGGTAGTAGGGTAGGTAATATAATGTAGGTAGGGGTAAAGACTAGACAACAGGATAGATAATAGACAGTAACAGCAGTGTTGGTAGTAGGGTAGGTAATATGTACATGTAGGTAGGGGTAAAGACTAGACAACAGGATAGATAATAGACAGTAACAGCAGTGTTGGTAGTAGGGTAGGTAATATAATGTAGGTAGGGGTAAAGACTAGACAACAGGATATATAATAGACAGTAACAGCAGTGTTGGTAGTAGGGTAGGTAATATAATGTAGGTAGGGGTAAAGACTAGACAACAGGATAGATAATAGACAGTAACAGCAGTGTTGGTAGTAGAGTAGGTAATATGTACATGTAGGTAGAGGTAAAGACTAGACAACAGGATAGATAATAGACAGTAACAGCAGTGTTGGTAGTAGGGTAGGTAATATAATGTAGGTAGGGGTAAAGACTAGACAACAGGATAGATAATAGACAGTAACAGCAGTGTTGGTAGTAGGGTAGGTAATATGTACATGTAGGTAGAGGTAAAGACTAGACAACAGGATAGATAATAGACAGTAACAGCAGTGTTGGTAGTAGGGTAGGTAATATAATGTAGGTAGGGGTAAAGACTAGACAACAGGATAGATAATAGACAGTAACAGCAGTGTTGGTAGTAGGGTAGGTAATATGTACATGTAGGTAGAGGTAAAGACAACAGGATAGATAATATACAGTAACAGCAGTGTTGTTAGTAGGGTAGGTAATATAATGTAGGTAGGGGTAAAGACTAGACAACAGGATAGATAATAGACAGTAACAGCAGTGTTGGTAGTAGAGTAGGTTATATAATGTAGGTAGAGGTAAAGACTAGACAACAGGATAGATAATATACAGTAACAGCAGTGTTGGTAGTAGGGTAGGTAATATGTACATGTAGGTAGGGGTAAAGACTAGACAACAGGATAGATAATAGACAGTAACAGCAGTGTTGGTAGTAGGGTAGGTAATATAATGTAGGTAGAGGTAAAGACTAGACAACAGGATAGATAATATACAGTAACAGCAGTGTTGGTAGTAGGGTAGGTAATATAATGTAGGTAGGGGTAAAGACTAGACAACAGGATAGATAATATACAGTAACAGCAGTGTTGGTAGTAGGGTAGTTAATATGTACATGTAGGTAGAGGTAAAGACAACAGGATAGATAATAGACAGTAACAGCAGTGTTGTTAGTAGGGTAGGTAATATAATGTAGGTAGGGGTAAAGACAACAGGATAGATAATAGACAGTAACAGCAGTGTTGGTAGTAGAGTAGGTAATATAATGTAGGTAGAGGTAAAGACAACAGGATAGATAATAGACAGTAACAGCAGTGTTGGTAGTAGGGTAGGTAATATGTACATGTAGGTAGAGGTAAAGACTAGACAACAGGATAGATAATAGACAGTAACAGCAGTGTTGGTAGTAGGGTAGGTAATATAATGTAGGTAGGGGTAAAGACTAGACAACAGGATAGATAATAGACAGTAACAGCAGTGTTGGTAGTAGGGTAGGTAATATAATGTAGGTAGAGGTAAAGACTAGACAACAGGATAGATAATTGACAGTAACAGCAGTGTTGGTAGTAGGGTAGGTAATATAATGTAGGTAGGGGTAAAGACTAGACAACAGGATAGATAATATACAGTAACAACAGTGTTGGTAGTAGGGTAGGTAATATAATGTAGGTAGGGGTAAAGACTAGACAACAGGATAGATAATAGACAGTAACAGCAGTGTTGGTAGTAGGGTAGGTAATATAATGTAGGTAGGGGTAAAAGTGACTAGTGAATCAGGATAATGTGGACACTACCGGTCAAAACTTTAGAGCAGCTACTCATCCAAGAGTTTTTCTCTTACTTTTTAATATTTTCTAAAGTAAGGTAAAATAACCTAGTAGATGATCCCAGGAGGTTGAACCCTTGCATGGTGGTAAAATAACCTAGTAGATGATCCCTAGCCCAGGAGGTTGAACCCTTGCATGGTGGTAAAATAACCTAGTAGATGATCCCAGGAGGTTGAACCCTTGCATGGTGGTAAAATAACCTAGTAGATGATCCCAGGAGGTTGAACCCTTGCATGGTGGTATATCAAATCAAAACAAATGTATTTATATAGCCCTTCTTACATCAGCTGATATATCAAAGTGCTGTACAGAAACCCAGCCTAAAACCCCAAACAGCAAGCAATGCAGGTGTAGAACCTAGTAGATGATCCCTAGCCCAGGAGGTCTAACCCTTGCATGGTGGTAAAGGAACCTAGTAGATGATCCCTAGTCCAGGATGTTGGACCCTTGCATGGTGATACAGGGTCAAGAGGTGCCCTGCTAATTGACCACATGGTAGCACTGTAACAACTGATTGAACATTTTGTGAAAAACACTTTAAACGCCTCTCCTCTGGCATCAAATGACTGACCTGCACAAAATTGTATACTTGGCCTCTATGGACCAAGCTCTCACAAATGATGTTTTATTTCCCAGGATTGCTTCTCAAACAATATGGCCGCTACTGATCAATACATTTTCACGTGGTCTGGCACATAAATGCATATAACTCCGACATGGCTATTTGTAACAAAACCTGGTACACATCTTCCAAACACTGTCAAGACTTAACACATCTGAGCACATTCAGATCGACCACACGGTGGCGCTACGACGGGCACATGTTTATATACAGTATTGTGATCTGTTTGATCAGGGATATGTGTCTAGCTAACCTGTATAGTACGGTTGCGTTTAGACGTGTGTTGGCTCTGTTGGACAGGAACAATCGTTAATGCAAACTCATAGGCTCATAGGGGCCATATTGTTTCTGCTAGAGTCTTGGAAGGATGTGTATCTATAGATGCTACAGACCCAATCTGGTGCTGATCGGTCTAGCGGTTCTGTAGAATAATGCATATAGAAGAAGTCAACGATATTGAAAAAAGATCCAAAATACATCAAAAGCTTATTATATTGATGATCAGTTTGATTTTGAGTTCTGATATTTGGCAAGCGTGGTCAACAAGGGCAATGGTTCCATTTTTTTCTGATGGTGGCACAGTGGGCTGAACCCCGGCGTTGTTGCTTGTCGGTGTTATACTGTATACAAAAAGTGAATGTGATCGTACAGCACAGGTCATACGGTCCACACTGTTCTATTATTACTCACTTAGCAACAAGACATATTACCCTCTCTCTCTCTCTCTCCTCTCTCTCTCCACCCCGTCTTTCTCTCCCTCCCTCCCTCCCTCCCTCCCTCCCTCCCTCCCTCCCTCCCCTTTCTCTTTTTATCCCCTCTCCTACTCCCTCTTTCTCTCCCTCCCCTCTCCCCTCTCTCTCTCTCCCTCATCCCCTCTCTTTCTCTCTCCCATCTCCCCCTCTCTCTCTTTCAACCCTCCCCTCTCTCTCGCCCTCCCCTCTCCCCTATCTCTCTCTCTCTCCCTCCCCTCTTCCCTCTCTCTCTCTCTCCCACTCCAACTTTTTCTCCCTCCCCTCTCCCCTCTCTCTCTTTCAACCCTCCCCTCTTCCCTCTCTCTCTCTCTCCCACCCCGTCTTTCTCTCCCTCCCCTCTCTTTCTCCCTCCCCTCTCCCCTCTCTCTCTCCCTCTCCTTTCTCTCTTTATCCCCTCTCCCACTCCCTCTTTCTCTTCCTCCCCTCTCTCTCTCTCCCTCATCCCCTCTCTTTCTCACTCCCATCTCCCCTCTCTCTCTTTCAACCCTCCCCTCTCTCTCTCCCTTCCCTATCTCCTCTCTCTCTCTCTATCTCTCTCTCTCTCTCTCTCTCTCTCTCCCTCCCCTCTCCTCTCCCCTCTCCCTCCCCTCCCCTCTCCCTCCCCTCCCCTCCCCTCCCCTCCCCTCCCCTCCCCTCTCCCCTCTCTCTCTCCCCTCTCCCTCCCCTCTCCCCTCTCCCTCTCTCTCTCTCCCTCCCCACCCCTCTCCCCCTCCCTCCCCTCTCCCTCTCTCTCTACCTTCCCTATCTCCTCTCTCTCTCTCTCTCTCTCTCTCTCTCTCTCTCTCTCTCTCTCTCTCTCTCTCTCTCTCTCTCCCTCCCTCCCTCCCCATCCCTCTCCCCCTCCCTCCCCTCTCCCTCTTTCTCTCCCTCCCCTCTCCCCTCTCTCTCCATCTCCCTCCTCCAGTGATGGCTGGGCTGACCGGTATGATGTGACAGATGGATATCAGCAAGAGGCTGCAGGGGGAATAACTATAAAGCTGAAGTCAGCCTACATCCCCTGGTTCGATGACTACTACTTGGCTCTGCAACCAGATGACAACACCAGGAACCCCTGGTTCACTGAGTTCTGGCAGCACCGGTTCCAATGTAGACTAAAGGGACACGCACAGGAGAACACCAAGTACAACCGTACCTGCAATAGTGAGTAGGCTACACAGGTGTGCTGAAACTGGTTTGGCTCTAGTTGTGTGTAGATGTGCTGAAACTGAAACTGGTTTGACTCTAGTTGTGTGTAGATGTGCTGAAACTGAAACTGGTTTGACTCTAGTTGCGTGTAGATGTGCTGAAACTGAAACTGGTTTGACTCTAGTTGTGTGTAGATGTGCTGAAACTGAAACTGGTTTGACTCTAGTTGTGTGTAGATGTGCTGAAACTGAAACTGGTTTGACTCTAGTTGTGTGTAGATGTGCTGAAACTGAAACTGGTTTGACTCTAGTTGCGTGTAGATGTGCTGAAACTGAAACTGGTTTGACTCTAGTTGTGTGTAGATGTGCTGAAACTGAAACTGGTTTGACTCTAGTTGCATGTAGATGTGCTGAAACTGAAACTGGTTTGACTCTAGTTGTGTGTAGATGTGCTGAAACTGAAACTGGTTTGACTCTAGTTGTGTGTAGATGTGCTGAAACTGAAACTGGTTTGACTCTAGTTGCGTGTAGATGTGCTGAAACTGAAACTGGTTTGACTCTAGTTGTGTGTAGATGTGCAGAAACTGAAACTGGTTTGACTCTAGTTGTGTGTAGATGTGCTGAAACTGAAACTGGTTTGACTCTAGTTGTGTGTAGATGTGCTGAAACTGAAACTGGTTTGACTCTAGTTGTGTGTAGATGTGCTGAAACTGAAACTGGTTTGACTCTAGTTGCGTGTAGATGTGCTGAAACTGAAACTGGTTTGACTCTAGTTGCGTGTAGATGTGCTGAAACTGGTTTGACTCTAGTTGTGTGTAGATGTGCTGAAACTGGTTTAACTCTAGTTGTGTGTAGATGTGCTGAAACTGGTTTGACTCTAGTTGTGTGTAGATGTGCTGAAACTGGTTTGACTCTAGTTGTGTGTAGATGTGCTGAAACTGGTTTGACTCTAGTTGTGTGTAGATGTGCTGAAACTGGTTTGACTCTAGTTGTGTGTAGATGTGATGAAACTGGTTTGACTCTAGTTGTGTGTAGATGTGCTGAAACTGGTTTGACTCTAGTTGTGTGTAGATGTGCTGAAACTGGTTTGACTCTAGTTGTGTGTAGATGTGCTGAAACTGAAACTGGTTTGACTCTAGTTGCGTGTAGATGTGCTGAAACTGAAACTGGTTTGACTCTAGTTGCGTGTAGATGTGCTGAAACTGAAACTGGTTTGACTCTAGTTGTGTGTAGATGTGCAGAAACTGAAACTGGTTTGACTCTAGTTGTGTGTAGATGTGCTGAAACTGAAACTGGTTTGACTCCAGTTGTGTATAGATGTGCTGAAACTGAACCTGGTTTGACTCTAGTTGTGTATAGATGTGCTGAAACTGGTTTGACTCCAGTTGTGTATAGATGTGCTGAAACTGAAACTGGTTTGACTCTAGTTGTGTGTAGATGTGCTGAAACTGGTTTGACTCTAGTTGTGTGTAGATGTGCTGAAACTGGTTTAACTCTAGTTGTGTGTAGATGTGCTGAAACTGGTTTGACTCTAGTTGTGTGTAGATGTGCTGAAACTGGTTTGACTCTAGTTGTGTGTAGATGTGCTGAAACTGGTTTGACTCTAGTTGTGTGTAGATGTGCTGAAACTGGTTTGACTCTAGTTGTGTGTAGATGTGATGAAACTGGTTTGACTCTAGTTGTGTGTAGATGTGCTGAAACTGGTTTGACTCTAGTTGTGTGTAGATGTGCTGAAACTGGTTTGACTCTAGTTGTGTGTAGATGTGCTGAAACTGAAACTGGTTTGACTCTAGTTGCGTGTAGATGTGCTGAAACTGAAACTGGTTTGACTCTAGTTGCGTGTAGATGTGCTGAAACTGAAACTGGTTTGACTCTAGTTGTGTGTAGATGTGCAGAAACTGAAACTGGTTTGACTCTAGTTGTGTGTAGATGTGCTGAAACTGAAACTGGTTTGACTCCAGTTGTGTATAGATGTGCTGAAACTGAACCTGGTTTGACTCTAGTTGTGTATAGATGTGCTGAAACTGGTTTGACTCCAGTTGTGTATAGATGTGCTGAAACTGAAACTGGTTTGACTCTAGTTGTGTGTAGATGTGCTGAAACTGGTTTGACTCTAGTTGTGTGTAGATGTGCTGAAACTGGTTTAACTCTAGTTGTGTGTAGATGTGCTGAAACTGGTTTGACTCTAGTTGTGTGTAGATGTGCTGAAACTGGTTTGACTCTAGTTGTGTGTAGATGTGCTGAAACTGGTTTGACTCTAGTTGTGTGTAGATGTGCTGAAACTGGTTTGACTCTAGTTGTGTGTAGATGTGATGAAACTGGTTTGACTCTAGTTGTGTGTAGATGTGCTGAAACTGGTTTGACTCTAGTTGTGTGTAGATGTGCTGAAACTGGTTTGACTCTAGTTGTGTGTAGATGTGCTTAAACTGGTTTGACTCTAGTTGTGTGTAGATGTGCTGAAACTGGTTTGACTCTAGTTGTGCGTAGATGTGCTGAAACTGGTTTGACTCTAGTTGTGTGTAGATGTGCTGAAACTGAAACTGGTTTGACTCTAGTTGCGTGTAGATGTGCTGAAACTGAAACTGGTTTGACTCTAGTTGTGTGTAGATGTGCTGAAACTGAAACTGGTTTGACTCTAGTTGTGTGTAGATGTGCTGAAACTGAAACTGGTTTGACTCTAGTTGTGTGTAGATGTGCTGAAACTGAAACTGGTTTGACTCTAGTTGCGTGTAGATGTGCTGAAACTGAAACTGGTTTGACTCTAGTTGTGTGTAGATGTGCTGAAACTGAAACTGGTTTGACTCTAGTTGCGTGTAGATGTGCTGAAACTGAAACTGGTTTGACTCTAGTTGTGTGTAGATGTGCAGAACTGAAACTGGTTTGACTCTAGTTGTGTGTAGATGTGCTGAAACTGAAACTGGTTTGACTCCAGTTGTGTATAGATGTGCTGAAACTGAACCTGGTTTGACTCTAGTTGTGTATAGATGTGCTGAAACTGGTTTGACTCCAGTTGTGTATAGATGTGCTGAAACTGAAACTGGTTTGACTCTAGTTGTGTGTAGATGTGCTGAAACTGGTTTGACTCTAGTTGTGTGTAGATGTGCTGAAACTGGTTTAACTCTAGTTGTGTGTAGATGTGCTGAAACTGGTTTGACTCTAGTTGTGTGTAGATGTGCTGAAACTGGTTTGACTCTAGTTGTGTGTAGATGTGCTGAAACTGGTTTGACTCTAGTTGTGTGTAGATGTGCTGAAACTGGTTTGACTCTAGTTGTGTGTAGATGTGATGAAACTGGTTTGACTCTAGTTGTGTGTAGATGTGCTGAAACTGGTTTGACTCTAGTTGTGTGTAGATGTGCTGAAACTGGTTTGACTCTAGTTGTGTGTAGATGTGCTTAAACTGGTTTGACTCTAGTTGTGTGTAGATGTGCTGAAACTGGTTTGACTCTAGTTGTGCGTAGATGTGCTGAAACTGGTTTGACTCTAGTTGTGTATAGATGTGCTGAAACTGGTTTGACTCCAGTTGTGTATAGATGTGCTGAAACTGAACCTGGTTTGACTCTAGTTGTGTGTAGATGTGCTGAAACTGGTTTGACTCTAGTTGTGTGTAGATGTGCTGAAACTGGTTTGACTCTAGTTGTGTGTAGATGTGCTGAAACTGGTTTGACTCTAGTTGTGTGTAGATGTGCTGAAACTGGTTTGACTCTAGTTGTGTGTAGATGTGATGAAGTTTGCCTGTACTGTACCCCGTTCCCTCTGCAGGTAGAGAGTCTCTCCGGCAGCAGTATGCCCAGGACACTAAGATGGGTTTTGTCATCAACGCTATCTACTCCATGGCCTATGGACTACACACTATGCAGCAGACAGTCTGCCCAGGATACCAAGTGGGTGGACCTGTCAGCGGTGGCACATGATAGTGTGTACATGCCTGTGTTTTGACTCTGGTTGATGTGTTTCCGGTTACCAGGGTCTGTGTTGTGTTAACACATCTCTCTGTTCTGTCCTGGTTACCAGGTTCTGTGTTAACTCATCTCTCTGTTCTGTCCTGGTTACCAGGGTCTGTGTTAACACCTCTCTCTGCTCTGTCCTGGTTGCCAGGGTCTGTGTTAACACCTCTCTCTGTTCTGTCCTGGTTACCAGGGTCTGTGTTGTGTTAACACCTCTCTCTGCTCTGTCCTGGTTACCAGGGTCTGTGTTAACACCTCTCTCTGTTCTGTCCTGGTTACCAGGGTCTGAGTTAACACCTCTCTCTGTTGTGTCCTGGTTACCAGGGTCTGTGTTAACACCTCTCTCTGTTCTGTCCTGGTTACCAGGGTCTGTGGTAACACCTCTCTCTGTTCTGTCCTGGTTACCAGGGTCTGTGTTAACACCTTTCTCTGTTCTGTCCTGGTTACCAGGGTCTGTGTTAACACCTCTCTCTGTTCTGTCCTGGTTACCAGGGTCTGTGGTAACACCTCTCTCTGTTCTGTCCTGGTTACCAGGGTCTGTGGTAACACCTCTCTCTGTTCTGTCCTGGTTACCAGGGTCTGTGTTAACACCTCTCTCTGTTCTGTCCTGGTTACCAGGGTCTGTGTTAACACCTCTCTCTGTTCTGTCCTGGTTACCAGGGTCTGTGTTAACACCTCTCTCTGTTCTGTCCTAGTTACCAGGGTCTGTGGTAACACCTCTCTCTGTTCTGTCCTGGTTACCAGGGTCTGTGGTAACACCCTCTCTGTTCTGTCCTGGTTACCAGGGTCTGTGGTAACACCTCTCTCTGTTCTGTCCTGGTTACCAGGGTCTGTGGTAACACCTCTCTCTGTTGTGTCCTGGTTACCAGGGTCTGTGTTAACACCTCTCAGGGTCTGTGTTAACACCTCTCTCTGTTCTGTCCTGGTTACCAGGGTCTGTGTTAACACC